>NC_052512.1:28394197-28438236 GCF_014356525.2 Nilaparvata lugens
GGGAGTCTACAGGATGTAAGTTAGGAAATGTTCTTTCTTAATGTGTAATTAAAACTATGGTAATGTAAAAATCACATTGTCATTAGTTGAGGCTCAATAAAAAGTTGCCTATAAAATGATACCTTACTTTAGAGATATTCATTTGAATTAGAGTAGCCATTCAAACTTTTATTTACTATAATGTTCTAAACGCTTATCAATTTAAAATCAAAAACCTTGGAAATATAGTCTAGAAGGTAGATTAAAAGTAATTATATTTGAGTGGCTTGGAACATATATAATATTTTCAACTTTGGCTTGAGTTATTTTCATATTCAAAGAATTTACCGTTCAATGCAGTACATAAGTACTATTATTTAATCTTAATGCAATATATAATTGTGATAGCTTACCTTATTTTTATAAAATTCGAGTCTATTATTTTACATGTTACCTATAGTATTTGCCAGTCAGCAAGTTGAATAATTTTATTATTCCCAAAGAAGCAGAAGCCATACAGAACCAATAAAGTTGTTAATAAGAGTTCGATGCTGTTGGGTTGAATATAGTTTTAAAAATCCCTCAAGTATGAACCATCAAAACTATTTATTAGCTTCATGTCACTTGCTGTCTTCTTAAAACTACTGAATTGAAGCAGTTAGCAGGAGCGATCGCCCAACCCCCCCAAAGAGGATATTATTATGAATAACATGAAATAAACACATCAAGATTTACTGAAAATATTAATATATTTCTTAGATTAGTCCATCTCTTTCTCTGTAGGCTACTACATCATACATGAATTATATCCATGGAATATTATTCATAGTGATTTCTTTGTCATCCTCTACTTCTGGCTGGTATACCACTAGGCCTGAAATCAAAAAAGTTATAACGTATTATTCATTATAAAAAAAACTTTGCAAAGTGAATTCTGAAATTGATTGTTTGTAATCTGTATAAGTTTCAATTATATTTCTTGGCAAGGAAACCCCAATAATGAAAAGTAATGTTATATGAGAAATTCCAACAGTCAGTTGAATTATTATTAGCATCAATCTCCATGTAGGAATTGTTATTAATCAGTGTGTCCCAAGGTCAAAAGAACTTGTTAGTGAACAACATATTTTTGGATACCATGAACAATTCATTCATTTCTGTGGTCAGTAGGCCTACTCTCGACCTTTGGTTTATTTAACTCTTCAAAAATATACTGCATAGAGTAATTATTGGTTCTATATTTAGAGAAACAAGTTTAATGAAACAAATGGAAATATAATCAATTAATTGCTTGATCTGAAATGATGATTATCTACAACATTATAAGTAGAACTAAGTGATTTAAAAATGAATACCAAACTGTAAATACATAAATCTCTCTAAAAACAATGCAGCTATTTCATCCATGAATTCAATTATAAATTTTAAAAGGTGGAATCACTGTCATTTAAGCTACTATTCAGTGTTTTTTACCAGCACTTGCTGGTTGAATTTTTGAAGTCATCTATTCATAGTTCTAATGTATGGTCATTTATAAAGTTCAACATTCACTCAAGATCAAGATGAACAGTTGAGAAGAGTGTTTAAAAACAATGTATTCACTCATCATTCAGGGAATAGAGCTGTTCATAATATTTGGGATTTCCTCCATAATGAAATAATTCATGTAACAAAATCTAATAATGTGATAACATTGAATCAATAATCTGATGTTAAAATGTTATCACATTATTAGATTTTGTTAAATAAATTATTTCTTTATGGAAGGAATCCCAAATATTATGAACAGCTCTATTCCCTGAATGATAAGTGAATACATTGTTTTTTAAACACTCTTCTCAACTTGATCTCATGTGGTTTCACGTAGTTTCGAAATATTAAAATTTCCTGTAAGCTATTAATGATTTTGTAATTTAGTCAGTTTTTCAATTATTTTAGTCATATACCATATTTATGTCTTACTATTTGAATATCTAACATTTTCAATCAATAATAAAACATCGTGGATAAACTTTTTGAAAAAATGGGAAACTGTATAAAATGACATCGCCCACATATAGTTTAAAAAATGTGCGGAATTTGATCTTACCTAACTAACTTATTCTATCTATGGGTTCCAAAGAATTTTTCCATCCTGGTCAACAAAAATGAATTCATATGCATTTCCTTTGAGCACATTCTCTTCAATATTTTGTTTGTAAATGGTACCTGAAAAAAGGAACATATTTAATTTTTCAACATATATCCATTTTGGAGATAAAGTGAAGTTGATCATCAATGATAATACATAGTTTGGACTTTGAATAAATTAGAAGTGAACTGGGTCTCAATAAACTATTTACATTAGATAGACTATACATACTGTAAGTATATAGCCTACTTATTGTAGCACATAACAGAAAACACTTTAAAGTTCTATAATATAAATTAAAACAGGAGACACACAACATAGATGGGTTAAAAACACTAAAAAACTTACATTACACTCTCTGCTCGGTCGAGGAAAGGGACACAGTTCTTTGAAAATTTCCGATTATAATGTGAGCTTTCCAGTGTTTTTAATCCATCTATGTTGTGTGTCTCCTGTTTTAATTTTTACTATTTACATTGATATACCTGGCATCACGCAATATATCGATCAATAGAGCATGAATAAGTTTTTCAAATACATTACTATTTAAGTTTCAAATGAGTTTGGTAGCAATGGTCAACCAGAAAATAGTACCTATTTTATCTTTTTCCAATGGCAGTCTTTCAATATTCAACTACACTGACTCTGATCAAGTTATTTCTATAACAATCTATGTACTAATTTTGTTTCCAAGTGAATTTGAATTAATTAAAAGAAGATCAATTTATAGATAGGTACCAAAGACAAAGTAAAAAATGTTCTGATAGTCAGGTTAGTTTTGTTATTGTATTGATAAACTAAGGGTTTACAATATTTTGAGTTGCAACAAGGATAATGGAAGTTTAGGACTTGGAATGTAATGGAATACTTCAAAGTCAAATGATGATGTTATTTTCAATAAATCTGTTTGTGAAAACTACTAGCTGCATTATAAAGAATGTATTTTGTGATTAGGCCAACTCAATGGAAGTGTAAAAGATTGTTAGCATGAAATGCTATCTTATCTTATCATGTAATGCAAAATGTTATCTTGGTTGAATAATGTTTACAAACTGATCATTTAATGTTAATCTAATCAATGAAGTTTGAATGAGTTTAAATGTAAATATTTGATTAGATTTTTCTCTTTCTTGTGATAATTTTCTACCATACACAAACTGGCTAGTCTAGGCTTTACATTATTATTAAACACTAGAAATTATACTTTAAATAAATAAATAAACTTTCGTCAACTTTTAACCTCTTGAAAAATGAAAAAGATAGCAATTTAGACCTAGAGACTAGGTTATTAAAGGCCTACTACAGAAGGCTACCTGAATAAAAATTGTAAACATGCTGGTAGGCTACTTATAAAAATTATATCAAATTGTGTATGGTAGATCTAGCCTACTTTATTATGAGAAATTTAAGTCTACTTACTTGAATCCTCTATCACATCAGCAATTTTCAACCATATTCTATTTTTCGAATAGGTAATTCGTTATGCAGGTCTGGAAAGTACAAAACTTTGAACTGTCGCATCAATTTATAACGAATTTCACGCCTTTCTGTAGTAAATCCATTTCCAATTTCTCTTGTAAAAATTATAAGAATAAAGAAACCAATAGAAATATTTTATACCTCAATTTTCTACTGCAAATTAATTTCACAGTATAATAGTAGCAATCCGAAATCTGACAACCAACAGCAAAATAATATCAAAACAAACCATCCAACAATATTAAAGATTGAGGTTAAAAAGAACATGGCGTCTGATCCAGAGAAAGATTATTCTGCCGGTGTCATGTGTGATCAGAGCAGAAAAATATTTCCAAGCTGTCTGTTCCCGTCGACAGAATCCCGAAATTAGTTCTTTTTCGACAAAACGGTTCACGAGCAGTGATAAGTAGAAGCAAAATAGCATTGTGTTGATAGGCCTTAAAATGAACGGCAAAATGAATGACAGTTCGTCTCTGATTTGAACAGTTCTTTTTTTCTGCTCAACTTTCTGCCGATGGGTGAACACTCCCATAAGAACCAATGTTAATTTAAAGTGAATTCTGTCGTCTGCCCGTTACGAAAACACGGCTTAAGAACGGATTTTGAGATATTTTGCATCTAAGGGTTTCAAACGATCCTTTTAAGTAAGGTTGTGAACATGGTAAGGTGAAAGCCATATAGAACTGAGATGATTGACACATGATATTCTAACATATGTTGTAATCATTGGAAAGCTTAAAATAAACTTATCAATCAGCTGATCCAATCAATTTAGCGTTTATCGAGAGCGCGAGCTTGCCACGTTTGAGTTCTATTGTTGTATGCTTGGCCAGTTCGGTTTGCGCCTTCTATCAGCAATATATGGAGTCTCATACATTCCAATTAAAACAGAGCACAGAGATTTTCTTTGATAGGAGTTTGTTGATAATTTTTTTTTTTCAAATTAAAATTTCATTGCCTTGAGAAATCACATCGAAAACTTCCACAAAAAACATTGGCAACAAGATTACAAAAACAAAATGTCAAACATATACCTACATTTATTTGTAGCACGACCAGAAAAAGACAAACTTGAGTACGGTACTGGCCGTGAGTTCATTCAATATAACTTATTATTATATTTTTTGTTAATATTTTGTGAATAAAAAGTACGAGTTGATGGGAGATGTGAGTAATTCCTTATATTTGATCCAAATGGTTATTCATATTGTAGTAGTCAGGGTCACTGCTACCAAAAGATTTTTATTCTGTAGTTAATAAATTCCATACGTACCGTATTGATTGTCCATAATGTATCCAGTGTCCATAATGGGAGTGATTGAACTACTCAAAATTGATGGCTTACTGGTCCCTCATAGAATTTATAGTATTCCTGGTGATTCAGCCTGTCTTTTTTCAGCGTTGACTATTGATAATAAAGCTTCATTTACAACTAGCTTACCCGGCGAACTTCGTACCGCCAAAAAGTAAATGTATCTTGACTTTATTTGGTGAATCATGAAATTTATCTGACAATCAATATTTTCATTGAATCTCAATACGGACTTTCTATGTGCTTAGTAATGCAGCATTCGTTATTCCAAAATCATATTCTTCTCAATCAATTGGTAGTAATATCTATCAGTAAAGTGTTGAATTGAAAAAAAAGTACATAGATAGGTTAAATCAGTGTTTCAACGATTAATTCAATGTTTTCATAGTTGTTGATTGTCAATGGATGGACCAGGAAATATGTGATGTACGATGAATCACACAGAATTCCATATTCATTCCATCTTCCATTTATGGATGAATATAAGCTAAGCTAAATTCAAAAAAAATGTAAATTATTCTGTCATTCTTCAGTAATTAATAAATGCAATATGAACAACTCTCTTTCGCAGGTGAATAATTATTTTTCAACATTCTTCAGTTTCTTAATGATAGGGGAGTGATAATTATCTGTATGGTTCCTCTAAGGAACCATTATCTACAGCTGGTACCAATCAATTACACTTTAACTCCAAACTACCGTTTTAATACCAGTACACAATTTATCACAGGGTGACGTGTTCATTACAGCTAGTAACTTTAGATGCTAAATCATATTATCACAATATGATCTTGAATCATGATCATCTTTCCGTTCTTCGGTAGTCGCTCGGCTGACAATTTCGAAAACCTAGGTGTGTGAGATAGATTAATAAATAATTATTATCAGCCCCTTTTTGAATTTCCTGTTCAGAAACAATCCTCAATATTCACACAACATATTCCCGAAGTTTCATGCCGTTCTGTCAAGTAGTTTTCAAGTCTATAGGGAACAAACAAACACACAAACAGACATTCATCTTTATATAAAATATAGATTTACATTCGGCTCAAACAAAAGCCTCTATAAATGGAGGTAGAATGATAAGGTTGACAACTTTCAGTTTTGTTGTTTTAACATTTTTGTTTTCAAATCACTTCCAAAAAGTTCATTTAGTACCTACTATTATGTTTGAGACACTTCTGGCGCTATCATAGTTTTACCACTATTCTGTTACACAGTCCTATCACTTGCAGTCGTTAACTATATCTAAAACTAGCAGGGTACCCGTTCTTCGCTACGGGAATTTAATGATCAGATTATTTTAGTAAAATATTTATATCCTGAATTCTACCAAAGCCGTTATAATCGCTTTTGAGATCCATCATACAAACAAAATTGCTTGCTGAATATAACTTGAATAATAAATTGATATAGTCTCGTCATTGTCATAGAATTTTGTATCCAAAAAGGTGCTCTCCCTCGATGAAAATGTTTTTGTATATAGGACCGTTTCAAGTTTCATTCAAATAAATTTCTATAATACCTAGTTACCCAAAAATCGTTGTCAGTAAGTGTAATGATTAGTTGCGCTTCTATCACCTCAGTTTGAACAACACATTCAACTCTGTTGAAATATGCATTGACTGCGTATTTTAAAAAGCAATCAAAAGTTAGCGATGCCTTATGGTGTCACCCAGTTATGCACCACCATCTTATGCACTCATCTTGACATCAGGGAATATTTTTATTGAATCATGCAATGTTTTCAAATTATATTGCTAAATGTTATAACCACAGCTGTTAATTCCCTCTCTTCCTCTCTTTAGTTTTCAACAAACGATCAAAATTTCTGTTTCAATAAGCTGCCACTTGCATGATCAATTTTTCCTCTCAAGTTATCTCGGAGATGAGACTCAGCTCAAATTTTTGTATCACGGAGATTTTTGTATTTGCTAGGAGCATCTTATGATCTGCCCTCTATCGATAATAAATAAAGAAATTAGGCCACAGCTTGGCATGAAAATTATTGAGTCTAATCATTTGAACTATTAATTGATGTGTTGCGAGTGCTCTGTTGAATAGTAGACTAATTGCAGCGAATTTTGTGGAATATTGAGCGGGGCTTAAGAGTCGACCTCGACTTTATCCATTGGCAATTAATATTTCTCGTTGACAGTTATTGAATTAGCAGTGATCATGTTATTTTTGCTTCTGCTTGATGCAATTGTAAATAGAATTCCAAATGAAGTCTATTTGGGATTGGTTGACTCCATGGATCTCTTGCTCTCTTGCTCTCTTGCTTATTCTGGAATTTCTGGCATAGCCTATCGCTTGAGCTGGTTTACACCGAAGGCGCAAATACATAGATCCACTACATCTGAAAATAAATCTATCTCTAAACGCAGGGTAGTTATTGGCCAAATGTTGATAGCTCAATCCTTATGGATTCTATTAGATTGAACGGAACTTGACTAACACATATGTTCATCAAATGTTCACATTTTGTTAATAACTTTGGTGTGAACGCAGCTCTACTCTTCGTTTCACTTATTCAAAAGTGTAAAAGCAGCCAATCCACTGATTCTTTCTTCCATGGAAGTCCATTTATGTATAAGAGTCCATTCATAATAATTAGTCTAACATTTAATGTAGCTGATTTCTCATGTCCTAAACTTTACTACCATAAATATTAAAGTGGGAATTTTTAAGTGGACATTTTGATGTTAAATTGAATAATTCTGAATATAGTTCATTCAATCACTTTGTTTATTGACTATACCATTATATGATTTCTTTCTTTAATCTTAGCTTGAAACCAAAAGCTTAGGGATGAATATTTGAATGTAAATTAACATGTAACTTAATTCAATTTCTATCTAAATTGAGAACTTCAGTATTCACTTGTGATTCATTGATATAAATATCAATAGGTCTGTCTTGTGTCATGTAATGACATCAATATTGGGGACCGAGCTTAGCTCTGGAGTACAGAAGCATAAAAAATTTATTACGAAAGAAGAAATTATAATATAAATTCATAGTTCATACAGAAATATTCTATCTAAATCACAGTGATTTGAGATTAATTCCCAGAGGAATGCAAAAATTTCCCTCACAAAGGCCCGGTTGCACAAGAGCCGGTTGAATTTTCATCCTGATTATTTCATGTGAACCAAATCAGAGAAGACCATTTCAAAAAGATGGATCTACTGGATTTATCAGGATTGGAAATAATACGGCTTTTTTGCAACCGGCACCAAGTACCTGATTGAATGATTACAAAAGTTCAACAGCTGAGTCATAATTTTGACATAGTCCCACACACATGAACTCGCTCACTCACTTCCATCATCAACAGACGTCGAAATAATTATTATCAGCTGTTTTTCCAAGGATGAATAATAATTATCCTTTCAATGTCCTTCAGCAAGTATTCTCAGGGATGAGACCTAGTGCAATCAAATTTGTATATTATAATCCTACTATGCTCTGAATTTGGTGAGAATCATTACAGCCGTTTTCGAGATCCGGTGAAATACAAACAAATAAACATCTAAATATCTAAACATCCAAACATCTGAACATCTGAACATATAAACAGGAATTGCTCGTTTAATAATATAGGATGAAAGGAAATAGGACCAGCTGATGGAATATTATGTTTTTTTTCGATATAGTTTTAGCTGATTTTGAAACATGAAAATATCAGGTCCAGTAGCTCAAAAGCCTGTTCAATTTCAATCATGATTAAATTCCTTCAGAACTAATCAGAGCAGGGTTTTTTCATAGAAGGCTTCTCTGATTGGTTCTCGTGATATTCAGTCCGGGTTAGGAATTAACAGACAGGACAACTGGCTCTCTCAAGGCCATGGCTGTGTTGAAACATAGAGCAACAGAGGAACCAATACAACAGAAGCTGAAGAAATTAGTCGCATTTCTATCACCTCACAATAAACATCAATTCAACTACGGTACCATATGTTTGGAGAGATCAATTTTATAGTATATTTTGCACCTAGAGCAGAAAATGAGATTTTTCCGGCTCGAAATCGGTTTTCAAGTCCAAGGCCGTAGGCCGAGGACTAGAAAAGATTGAGAGCCGGAAAAACACTTTTGCCTGTGGTGCGAATGCTATTTTTCGCCACACACAAAAATAAACAATATATTTCTATTTATATATATATATATTATATATATATATATATATATATATATTATATATATATATATATATATATATATGAGAATAGTTGTTTACTAAGCACTTCCAGAAGCAGAAAAGGAAGGTGATAGCTCTAGCAAATCTGAGGTAATCTGAATACAGTATCAGGAAATTGTCCAAGTATTTCTATTTTCTATTCTGATTTGTCTAAATAACCTGAAAGATTATGTTCAATTATGTGGGAGGTTGAGTTTATATTTTCTTATTCTTTCAAATGACAATAAGATGATATTATTATAAATGTTTTAATCATCGAATAATGAACACAAATATTGAAAAGTTTTTTGATCAGCTGTTTTTTGATCACCTTCTTTAGTTCCATGTTAGCGGCTGGAAAGAACTCTTTCCGGCCTAGGCCGGAAAGACACCTGTTCTGACGTCAGACGAGAGTCGTCTGCAAACAATGTCTTTCAGATCTACATAGGGACTGGAAAACAGCTGCTCTCTGTGCAGTGTGGCGAAAAATTTATTTTGCTATCATCCGGTCACTTTCTGTACCTATTCTTCCAGATGTTCCATGAATACTGCAATGTTTTGAAATAAGATCGCTAAATTTGGTAACTCAATCACAGCTATTATAAGCTATAATCTTTTTCACTTGCTCACACTTTATTTCTCATGTTTTCAACAGAGTATGGAATCTTTTTTTGATCAGCTGCTACTTGAGGGACAAATAATCATTTCTGAAAGAGCTTCAGCGATTTTTCCCAGAGTTGAGACCTGTTCCAAAATAATTTTTATATCGCAAACGTACTGTATACCTAATTTAATAGAAAAATGTTAGAGGCGTTTTCGAGATCCGTCAGACACACATACTACAAATCCGCAAAGACACATATTTAAACAGAAATTGTTCGCTTAGTACAATTGACTTCAATGATTCTGATTTCATTCAACGAAAGGTTATTTGACATAATAATAACAACGGGTATAGAAAGTGAATATGTCAAACAAAATTGGAATCGAAACTAATAACAGCTGGCATAAAAAGCAAAAATGGCAATCATAATATTTTGAAATCGAAACAGTAGCTATCATCCTATCTCCATCTGATCTAATGTAAACAAATTATAGTAAGATTCTCATCAATGTGTCAGCATTATTTAAATAGGGAGCATTGATGCTATTAATGAGGTATACTGACAGTTTCAAGTGAATATCAACGAACTGTTATGCATATTCTCCAATATTTTTATGGAAAGCTATCTTCTATTTTCTTTGTTAACACAACTAATATTTGAGAATAATTGATTCATGGGAAAAGCGCCTTACTTCTATGGAAGATATTTTTACATTAGGAAAAGCAACAACAGCTTCTTGGCCTTTTTAATAAATAACCCCTTTCTTTCGTCAAGTTAAATTCTGGCCGAATATCCTCATTCTTTGCACACAGATTCCACAACGGACACTTCTGAAGTTTCAAAAATACCCTCCATTCATCATACTGAATGATTGAAATTCCATGGAAACTGTTCAAGCTGTTCACGCGATCTGTCAGATATACAAACAAGATTAGTCTTGATAGAATAGGATCAATTGATAGAACTCCCGTCATGAGAGTTTGTTTTATGAAACATAGAAATTATCTATACTCCCAGGAATAGAAATAAAAATATTTATTCTAATATTTATAAATTTGATTACCCTTTTCAAAATTATTCAACATAACATGTTTCGGCTATAAATTATGCCATTATCAAGTGATTGGCAAATAAATAATAATATGATATTCTCAGGATAACTCTGATTGAAGTAGCAGTGCCCAATCAATTTTTTCGCGATAAATGCATTTAATCTTCAACTTGGTGCCAACCTAATGAAATAATCGCAACTTAATGCCAACCTGACAGAATTATTAATTGGTCGCCAGTTTATCAACTGTTTCGAATAGGTACTCTTTCCAGATTATAGTTCTATAATAACATAATTATGATATGGACATTTCAATTATAATTAAGAGATTGGGAGAAGGAGAATATACATGCTAGAAGACGAACTTTAAACCCTTAAAACACCCCTTAGAGTTGAAATATTGCCAAAAGATTTCTTACGTGCACCTATAAAGGACCAACTGAACATACCTACCAATTTGAACGTTTTTGGTCCGGTAGATTTTTAGTTCTGCGAGTGAGTGAGTGAGTGAGTCAGTCAGTCAGTCAGTCAGTGAGTGAGTGCCATTTCGCTTCTATATATAGATAGTCTACAAGCGATTTGGGAATGATGCAGAGTTGGTGAAGGAAAGTGCTATCTGCTCTGTCTGATGACAGACGAGGATAGCAAACCATAATGTCAATCATATGCTTACTTTCAAACCTGAATCTCATCATAGAGTATTTCAAAAACGACCCTTAGAGTTGAAATATCGCCAAAAGAATTCTTAGTGAGCACCTAGGACGTATAAGGAAGCTATATTCTAAGTTTTGTTGCAATCCACCCGGTAGTTCTCTAGAAATCGTGATCAGTGAGTCAGTGTGTCAGTGAGTCAGTGAGTCAGTGAGTCAGTGAGATAAGAATATTTTATAAGTATAGATGAAGTAAAGTGTTGGCTTATACACGTACAGGATAGGGAAATTATGTTTGACGCATCATCACGTCTGAACTACTGGACTAATTAACTTGAAATTTTGCATATAGATTCTTAATTAACCAAGGATGGTTATGGGTCTATTTTCAATTCTTCAAAATGACATTACGTCATGTTTTCAGTTTGTCAACTTTTAGAATAGATCCTTGCGGAGCACGGGTTACTGCTATTAATCAACATAATGACTTCAGACATTAACATAGTAAGTTACTCCAGTCACTATATACATTGTTGCTTGCAATAAATATTGTAGTTCTGATTTTTCAATATTTGAATTTAAATGAATATAATTCATCAGCTTAAATCATGAAATAATCGCGACAGAAATTCGGAATTTAGTCAAGGTGGTAAAGAATTTTCTCTTCTCTTGACTCCAATAAACAATAGAGGCCTACTCTTGATTTCAATACCATCAGAACGTTACAGCGGATTGATGAAATGGCGATCACCAGTTTTCCATTTTCTTTGTGATTTTACTTATCAAAGTATAAAAGCATGAATGATTCATCATAGGAATCCATGCTGGTTTTAAATTAATTATGTAGAATTCCATGCTTCACAAGCTGAGTTGTCTTAAATACATCTCCAACCATCGTTTCTCATAACATGGAAATGACGTGACTGTGAAAATGAGGAAACTATCTTAATTTTGACGTGACAACGTCTTATAAATTGGTTTGCCGGGAGACACTTCAAGAAACTGCGTTACGTTCCCACGTTATGCGCTCACAATGAGAGCGAGTGAGAGCGTTCGTTTCGGTTCACGGTCGTCTGGAAAGAGCACGAATAGGAGCAGTGGCGAGCAACGCTCGCAGCAGCAAGCCCAGCAACCCGAAGCATTCACCTGGAGAGAGAGTGAAATGGAGCAGTCAACCTGCGCAGGCGCCGCAAGCAATCTCCTGCGACTGCGCCACTAATTCAAAATGTCAAGTCAATGGTTGTCTCTCTCGCTCTTAGGTGGGCGCGGGCTAACCATGCCCGAGTGGAAGGGACACGTGCCTCTCACTCACTCTCATTGTGAGTTATTATTTCATCCTTCTTCCTACTATACGAATGAATATTCACATTAAAATTATTTTACCACTCAAAGTCGTTGTCCCATAAAACTTTCGCCCATACAACTTTCGCCTTTACAGGCAACCATGCAATGGTTGTTTTCTTCTTTTTTTTCTTTGAACGTCCGAATCGTACTTCACCAGCGCGCATAATATTTTAATATCGGGGCACCGAGCTTCGCTTTGGAGTATAAAAGCATAATATTTATTTATTCATTTATTGATACACAGAACACAATTCTTTTAAATGATTGGGGAAGGACCAACAGGCACAGCCCAAAACCGTTTCTTCCCCAAATTCTGATGTATACACTATAAATACGGTAGTCCAAAATGTAGGTCATAATCCACACACTTTTGAATTTATATCAAATTTCCACTCCAAACATTTGAAAACAGAAAAGTTCGAATTTAGATTTTTTACATACAAAATTGGATAACAAAATAACACTCACTAATCATTTAAAACCGTAGAATAATGATTACGGTAACTATAAACATTTTGATATGGGTACTTTTTTTCAATAATGGATCTTGAATAAAATATTCTTTTCCTACAGTTACCTTGAAAAGTGGCCATTCCTGCACTGATTACAGAACGCAAAGAATCACTTTTCCGCTCTAGTGCGGGAAAAATTTTTCCTGCACTCCACATTTGCAACATGGTAACACAAAATAGTTGGTGGGTTATATGGAGGATTAGTGTACGAAAACAAAAATTATGTTGGTAACAATGACTGTGGTTAGATTTAGATAAGAATCATTTCAATGGCTACCCTACATTATGATAAGATCCCAATTCCAAAACAAGAGTAATGTTTATCTAAATCATAATTGAATAATAACTTATCATCATATAATGAATAATGTTTATTTTCAATTGACAGTAATAATTATTTCAACTATAAGCAATGAGAAATGTAGCAAACACACATTATGTAATTCGAATTTTCAGGTTAAATAATTACCGTTCGAAATCCATGTCAATAAATTAATAAAATAACATTAGAATATACTACAATGAAATATTTTCTGTTGTCTATGTTATTTTATAAATATTTTTTTGTTTACTTATATTATTTTTCGGTAATTTAGTAAGTTAACCATGTCTAAATATCTGAATAATGTTTTTAGTTGGATGAAACGAAGTTAGGTACGATTCTTCCCGCTAGGTCGCGCGCTTGTCGGTTCAGCCATTCAGCCATGCTGTTGGCATGTATTTTGAATACAATTTTTTGTTTTATCTGTATTTTTTCTGATTCTTGAATGAATAAAGATGAGAACTTTGGCTGAGAATTTTCAACTTCAATTGGATTATTAATTTTTAAATGAATTAAGTTTGTTATTAATAACAGCATCACACACACAAACATTTGATGGTTTTCAGCCATCATTTTATCCATAATTACCCACTTTTCATATTCAATGGTACTGTAGGAAAAACTTAATGTGAAATATATGTGCGCAAAGTTCCTCTGCTGCACTCAACAAACCATTCCGCCCTCGCCTACGGCTCAGGCGTAAACGTTTCTTTCGGTGCAGCAAACTGTCACTTTGCGCACTAGTTGCACAAATAACTATTTTGGTCATGTCGTCAATCAGATTAATGTTGATCAAATCGATTAATCTAAAATAATTGCCGGATAATACTTCTCGTGAGATCAGCTGATTGATTGCATTAGTTCAACAGCTGAACATAATTCTGTCTCACTCCAACACAGGCACTCGCATCTTCCGTTATCGACAGACAACGAAATTATCAGCTGTTTTTCCAAGGATGAATAATTATTTTCCTTTTCTTGTCCTTCAGCGAGTTTTCTCAGAAATGAGACCATGTGCAATCGAATTTTTATATCAAGAACCTCCTATATTGAAAATCAAAATCGTAAGAGCCTTTTCCGAGATCCATTGAACATACACAAATACATAAATGAATGCATACATACAGAAATTGGTCGTTTAATATAATAGGATTGAGAATTGTTCGCAGCAAGTGGAAGAGGTGGTTCTGTTTTGCAATTTAAGTTTAAATACAACTTTTCATATTCATTGATTACAGATATACTCAGCTTTGAATAGAGGAAAAATGTAGGTATGAAAGGAGTATTCTGGTGCATCCTGCACCAGACTACCCCAAGTTCAAGGTTACAAAATGTCACCTCAAGGTCAAGGTGAACCCAAGGTGAGAATTGAAGATAAGGAATGAAAATATATCGGATTATATTCTTGAGATAATTTGAAGTCGTTAGGATGCAGTTGGGGTGAGCTTGAAAATATAATATAGAAGCTTTTAGACAGGACAGATTATTAAGGTGAGAAATCACCTTATAAAATGAAGCAAGTTCCATAAACCAAAATTTTACATTTGCCATTTCAGTTTTCTCAAATTAACTTTCCAGGAAGTGACTTGCAGTAGCCTTGCAAGATGGACTATCTCTTAGAGTGTCAGTAAAATTGTAAGGCAATAACTTGTCAGCAGTTATAAATCTGGAACTTGGATGTGAATGCTTTACTGGCTGAGAGAAATATTTGAGGATATAGAATTGATGAGACTGTTCCTTTACCTCAAATAAAGTTATAGAGTCAAGAAGGACCATTGGGTGACCTATAACAAAATATTCTAGTAGCTCTATTCTCATTATACCTTGAATGGTACTTGGTACTTGATGTGGTTGGTGATACAATGGAGCCCTGATAATCTTCGACTGGAGGTCATACGAAAAATAACCCGAAAATAACCGACTGGTTATTGAATGAACTAGAGTGAATTCCACTTCAGAAAGGATAGCACAACCAGAGGCTATCTTCCAGGTAGAGAAATTAGTCACCCACCAAAACATGACACTTCTTCTTCAGAACAAGAACGACAAAAGCAGCCGCCTCCATTCCAAGACTGATTTCCAGTGCTAGGATGAATGTGTCCAGGTTTGACGTTAGTGTCTTGAATGGTTGCCACATCCCTTTCTCCCAAGTTACCAAGCTGTGATTCAAGTCACCCTCACATATTTGATTCAACAGCCTATCTTTATCAATTATTCTATAGTGAATGCTTATCAATAATAATGATTTGAGAAATATATTTCTCAATGATTGATGATGAATATTTAGGCAGTAAATTATACATCAACATATTTCTCAAACGATTTGGCAATGAAACAGAGTTGAAAAAGGATATAAAATTATCTGTTTTTTGACTAATTACAAACAAGGATAGTAAACCAATGTTTATTGGGTGCTAATTTTAAAACGTGAATTCCACTTTAGTTTATTTCATCAGTTATTGTTTGTGTTATGATTTTTGTATGGTATTCTGTTCAAAGGTGCTATAAAGTTGACATGGATAATTTCAACAGTGACATAATATTTGGCATTTTCCCCGAGTGGTCGTATTCAGTGGATAGCCAACATTTTACTCTCATTGAGAAATCCACATTTCAAGAGAAATTCATTATAACTAAGTATCAGTTAATGGGATGTGAAATAGAGGAGGTATGTACCTTCTCTGGGAGTATAAATAAAAATAGATATCCAAGTACCTTCTTCAAAATTGTTTATGTGACTGAACAATTTCAAAGAGGGTACTTGGATTTCCATTTCGATTTACATACAACAGTAGCCCTAAAGAAAAAAGACAATTTCTCTGAAGGGTATAGGAGAAGCTCACAATGTTATCAACCCTGTTTTATAGGCCTTATTATATGTTTATGTAATGTAGCGTTTGATCTATGTTCACACTAGTGACCCCCTGGGTTGGAGAGCTTGCTCAAGAACTGTTGTATTGTAATCTCTAAAATCTGCTACTTTTGATTATACAGAGTTGATTAGAATCATGGAAACATTTGATATTTCTCCAATAAGAATAATTTGACATTACCTAAGTTTCATTGAGGATAGCATCCTCAAATGAAATGGAAAATTACTCTTCAAAAATCAATCTATCGCTTCAACATCTCAAAACCTCATATGTACCCAAATTTATTTTTTGGAATGAGGAAGTGGTCATGTGATAAATGATTTATACAGAGATCCGAGAGAAAAGAATCTGGTGTGGCGCACTCAAACAATTTTCCTTGCCATTATGAAAATTGATCACCTAATGCTAGTGTTCACGCGCGTCTCAAGTCTACTATTCAAAGATCTGAGCCAGCTTGTGACAGGACAATAACACTGCGAACACGTGAAGTCTGCTATCTCTTCATAGTGAATGATTTAATAGGATCAACACCTGCTAACAGTTTGCAAATTGAATAATCTTATTTTCTCAAACTTCGAGCTTATTTTCAATTTTAGGTGAAAATTAAACCAAACATTAATTGTAGAGATTTTCATGCTCAATCTTGAATTTTTTGATTGAATTGTATTTGGAGCCTGATAATATTGGGAACCTAAAATCGAACTTTGCATAGATAGGACGAAGCTCCTGTAATTTTTACAGATATGAGACTTGCGGCAGTTGATAGAGCTTATCAATGACTATTATAAGTATGAATTTAATCAAAATCATTGAAGCCGTATTTGAGAAAATCGCAAAAAACCCTGTTTTTGACACCATTTTCATCAATGTCTGAATTTCGAGTATTCATCAATATTCCTCATTCTGTAATTATTCTTATCAATTTCACTTTTCTCAATACCAGCCAATAATTATTTGTTATTTCTTTCTAAATTCATATCTTGATTTTCATCCATTCCTTCATCTTTCTCATCTCTCCTTACTCCTTGTACATTCTCATCCCGTTCTCCAAGTTTCTTTTTTATTCCATTATTTGATTCCATTATTTGATTCCATTCCATCTTCCTTCCTCTATTCCATCTCAGTTCCCTCTCCACCCTATCATCACCCTTTTCCACCCTCTCTTCACCATTTTTCCCAATCTACAGAAATGATTGTAGGCTACAGATTCTAAACTAACATAACCAGTAATACTCGTACTTTCAAGTTTTTGTTCATCAATTTTCAATAATTCTCCATTGCAAGGATTTGGCCAGTTATCATTACAAGGAATTAGATCAAATGCTTGTGAATTTTTAGATTGATTTCAGTATTCAAATCTAGGTTTTGAAAAATGTTCCAACCATGGTTAGAAATCAACTTCGTGTGAAGACTAACTTCTTGATTGTGATTATAGTTACCACAAACTCTGTTTCGAGATCAGAATTCTCTCAATTCAAATTGCTGCTTAAGTTGCAAAATAAATATTTCATCACGTTCTCGTCTCTTTTCATGTTCCTTCTCTCCATGTTCTCGTCTCCCTTCACATTCCTTTTCCTCACATTCTCGTCTCTCTCCACGTTCCTTTTCCTCATGTTCTCGTTCTTTTTCTTCATGTTTCCGTTTTTGTTCCTTCATCTCATCATTTTCTCTATCTGTCTGTACTCTCTCCAACAAATTCTTGGTGAACTCATTGTCATAGCCTTCTGATTCGGTAATCAATTTACTTATTTGTACTATTCTCAGATTAATGGGCAGATCAATATTCAACTCTCCTGCTGTTTTCAGCAAGTCACACTTCTTCGACCTTGCTGAATATGACATTTTCCACACAAAACTTCAGATCTATCTGGTGATCTATCCCATTCAATTTAATCCAATCCTGGATGAGCCCCTAAATTGTAGGATATTATTCTTCAAATCAATAAAACTTTCATTAATTCCACACATTCACATCAGTACCTATGATAAGCCGGTTCTGCGATTCTGGCTCCACCAGTGATGAGCAGCCAATAGAAAGCGAGGGGCGTGGCCTAAAGCCCCACTCTACTATCCCCCACACCCTCCCCCTACACACATGAATCTGCCATTTTGTCTACCACCATGACTCCTCCTCCTCCTCCTCCTCCTCCTCCTCCTCCTCCTCCTACTCCTCCTCACCAGCCAATAGGGAACGAGGGGTTGACAAGAATGAGAGGGGAATGACAAAAAACAGGAAGAGGAGGGTGAGGAGTCATGGTGGGGGACAAAATGACAGATGCATGTGTGTGGGGGGTTAAGGGGGTAGTAGAGCAGGGCTTTAGGCCACGCCCCTCGCTTCCTATTGGCAGCTAATTGCCGGTGTACCCAGAACCGGCTTATCATAGCTACTCACATTTTACATTATCATGATCTATTCATTGAGCTTTTCTCCTGAAAACTAACTTTTTCATTTATTCATCAACGATGTTGCCTTTTGAATTAATCAAACTTTCATATGATGATATTATATCATACGTCAAAATAGAATCACCATAGCTAAAATCTCATATCCTACATGAATAAATAAATGTAAAAACTGTAGTCATTGCATGCAGTCAATTCTTTGGCTGATTAAATCACAAAAAGTTTTCTTTTGCACTTTCAATGTTATTTTTATATCCTGAGAAAGGTCGAAGGAGTAAGTCAATTTTTTTGACCTGTGAAAAGGCTCGAAGAATACATATTTAGATTTGGAGCTGATTGATCAATTCTTTCTAAATTTATTGTAGAACATACAAACAGACGAACAATGACTTTTGCTTTTAGTTGGTCAATAGTGAGAGTGAGAACTCACTAGCGCTTGTTCAATAAGTTTATTCAACTTTTTCAGTCACTTATGCTCCTTTCACACAAGGACACCAATGAAACACCAGTGATACTCATGGATGGCCTCGTGACCTCCACATTCGGTTGCGGGTCCTGCACCCAGGCTCAGAACCAAAATATAACTTAGAGCTTTCCCTGATTTGTTTTCAATGACAAGGCTATTTTAGATCCCAGTACTTTCTTCCAGATCGATCCTCCAAATAATACTGCCTTCATATTGAGTCATTTTGAGCCCAGACGTTCACCTAATGGAGAAGAGTTTGCAGTGTTGTTTGTATATCCACAAGTAACTGTACATTTCTGTTCCACTGAGATCTGTTACTGATGATAGATTTTTTATTTTCCATAGTCTCAGAAAGATACCTTCTTCAGAGTTGTGATAGAATACCTTTTCACCGAAAATGTTAACGAAGTTCATGTGACTGATACCATAGATAAAATCTATAAGTTCAAACTGCCAGGATCTTCCACAGGAACAAGCTTTGGAGTTGTGGAAACCTTCGACTTCAATCTACAAACTCCAACCGACGCCTTCAGATTTGGTGAGCATGAAACAAACTATTGTGAATTCCTTTTTAGTCCAGTTACTATATTTATGACAAGAGATAAAACTACTAGATTTTGGGTGCATTGATGCATGCAATTTATATTGTGGTTCTAATTTTTTAATATATATTTGGGTACATAAGAGAAGTTCAGAACCAATTTCTTCACCCGAAATTTCCTTGTGCTAGATAAAGGGTGCCCAAAGACCTCGTATTTTCAGCTCATTTTCGAGTCATCAGCTATTTCTGCCAAATCTTGTAATCGGACGAAAACATTCGCTCCCACCTTTTTTTCAGAACATAGAATTCTGAATGAAATGAGATCATTCGGAATTCTTTATCTCCAATGATTACTGAGTTATGATTTTCCAAAAATGAGTGAAATTTGAAGGAAAATTCAATTTTGATGATTTTAGTTTTTGATCTACAATATCTTCTGATTGTTAACACTCAGATTTGTAATTCAAAATCCCTCTGGGCGTTTTTTTGTGTTCTACAATCAGGAAGAGCGCTCTATCCCGAATAGATTTCCAGGTACACCTGACAACAATGCTCCTTGTATTGTGAAAAACACCCAATTTTCAGCTTCAACCATCATCACCAACTACATTGTCTTCACATTGATATTTCGCACAATGACATGAGTTCATGAGATCATTTTCAATGAGAATCACCCACTGGATGCACTTCATTTTAGTATTTCCTAGTGGAGAGGCAAGCTTAAGGACACCTCAAGGATCAAAATTTCGAACACTTATAACTTTTGACACAATGCTCAGATTTCATTGTACTACACTTCATTCTTCTCGGCTCTTCAAGGCGGTCCAAAATCATACATCATGAGTCAAATTCGGTTGAGAAATGGAAAATTTATTGTTGAGTATACTTAGGCTCATATTCCAATGCAGAAAAATGGCCATTCATCCATATAACCCACCAACTATACTGTGTTGCCATGTTGCAAAAATGAAGTACGCAAAGTAATCACTTTGCAAACTAGTGCGGAAAAGTGATTCTTTGCGTTCTGTAAACAGTGCAGGAATGGTCACTTTTCAAGGAACTGTAGGAAAATAAATTTTTCCTCCACCTACTGTCTAAAGTACTTACTTTACTCCCTGAAACATAATACTAAAGTGTCACTTTTTCGCTCTAGGTAGTAAAAAACAGAAAAACTCCTAGGGAGTAAAAGTGACTCCATTTAAATAACATGGGAAGCATCTCTATTTTAAAAACTTACATGGTAATAGGTAAGAAGGTCTAAGCTCAGATGAGAAAGCGTAATAGAGGTGTCTGTCATTGAGTCAACTGAATTCAATACCACAACCAGAAATTTGATCAACTCATGAAATATATGTTTGTATGATATTATATTCTTAATATAAGTAGACGATAAAAATTTATACAATTTTTAAAATATTTTATTCTATTCAAAATACCAGCCAACAAATATTTTTGATCTGCATTCTGCAATTCAAATGTGAACCGCGTGATCTGGAGTCAGCCATTTTTGATAGCCCAGCTGATATAATTGTTACACTTGGCCGATAGGTAGCGCAATCGGCAGTGCCGATCTGACGACCGGTTTTTAGGTTTTAGATTTAGGTTATGTTGTTAGGAATCATTGTCACCAATACGTAAGTTATTAGAATGATTTTATTTGCAGTTTCTATAAAAAAATGTAGATGGAGAAAAAATGTTGTGTACATCACGAGCGAAAAATACTTTTTCTCCCTCAGGAAAATTGCTGCCCTCGGCTTCGCCTCGGGCTTCAAACTTTTTCCCACAGGGAGAAAAAGTCGTACTTTTCACTCTAGATATACAAATAACTATTTGCTCCACCCATTTTTTCTCTTTTTAATAACAAACGTTGTGCTTGTGTGATATGGTAGATAGAACATAATATTATTGCATACTCGAGGTGACTTTCATGTCTTGGCATTGATTGATAGTTCATTTACACCCAAGAATTACCTTGTTTTGGGTGGAGCTCGTTTGAAGGACTCCTAGTAAAGGCCGAATGAACTGGTGGTGGGGATAGGCTTGTCTTTTCTCATAATAGCCTACAGCTTTTTCTATCACTGTTCGGGAAGTTTTGGTATTGGTTAAGACAGTTTTGATCCATCTCATTAGTTCAGATGGTTTGATACTTTTATATCTTAATTGTAGAATCGTGTAAACTATCAGTGAAGCCAGGCTGATGAGGGGCATCTCCAAGGTATGATAGGTGATTTGCATATGATCCATTCCTTTGAACATGCGCTTCGCGCTCGGAAGGGGCTTCGCCCCCTGCACCGCCAGATGGGTGGGTTAGCAGCCTCATTTGAATTCATTTGAATTCCGATCACAGAAATTGATTTCTCATAGCCAAACGAGTAGCTTTTCACATTTGTTTTATATAATCATATATTTTTTTAGTATCTTAAAAGCTAGTTTTATTGTGTGATTTGATTCTGAATATATTTTTATTTGAAGTATTGTATCATAATTTGAAGATATTCGCTCTTCATTTCAGTTGTCAATTACACCCACCCAAAATCTAGTAGTTTTATCTCTTGTCACCCTTACATTTTTGGTGGAGGCCTATTCTTAGCTTACATAGCCTATTCGGTGGAGGCGCCTTTCGCCTTACATATTTGGCTTACAAAGGTTACTTCATAAATAGGTAAGAAGATCGGAGCTCGGATAAGAAACTGTCTAGAGTTGTCAATGAACGGTTGTAACATGGCTGACTGAATTCCAGACCTCAACCAGATATCTCATCAACTCATGAAAAGTACGTGTTTGCTATACTCTCTATGCATTACTCGCGCGGTGTAAAAAAGACCCCACAGAGAATTTTTTGGTGTACTACTCTTGCCATTGGCACAACTGTCTCAGTAGATAGGTGCCTGTTTCAGTGTGTATTTGATAAACATGCACTCAGAACTCTACTTCCTGTAACAGCTTTTCAGTGATAAATCATCATTCAAGCTGTCGTCATATTCACGTATTCCAATTTATACAAGTTCTATTTTTCAGGCTCTAAATTTTGTAAAATTACGTGAAAATGTTTCAATTATTAGTGAATTGAGTGTAATATTTTGTTTTCTATCCAACTTCTCAACCGTCAAAATTCTTAGTGTCTGTTGTTCTTGAGTGAAAAAGGACTAAATTTAAGAGAAGTGGAATTAGAACCTGATTTCGGACTTTGAAAATAATATTATCTGAATTTGGGAGGAAAATAGTACAAGGAGTATCCTTAGTTTTTCTCTCCCATTCAGTCTTGTGAAAATTAGAATAATGGATTAATAATAAATATTATCTTGCATCCAAAAATACAGAGTCTATAACAAAAGTTTCAAGACTGGCCACAGAATAAATTTATCATTTTATAGTCCAGGCGCAAATGTCATGAATAAGGCACTCTGTGGTCATTTTTCGGTAACAGTCGTGGAAGAAGTCCCAATTTCCTCGTTAGGTCTAGCATAATAAGGATCGTGATGATGATAAGTCGGAATCACAGGCTAATACCAGTATATATTGAGAGTCATCTGTAGACTGAGATCGAGGGACTCAAGTAAAGCATTTTTCAAAGACCTTAAATACTCACACTTCCTTCCATTTACATTTACCAGCTTGTAGTTTTTGTTAAAGTAAATATCAGTAAGTTTCAATTTTGTACAGATAATCATGAATATAATACTCGAATAGAAATATTTGCATTTCCAATCCATAGAAATGTAGCTTTTGAAAAAACTCCATTTATATCAGGAATGAAACTCTAAATAGGTTGCCAACAAACATTCGAACATTGACTCAGTCATTCTATTCAAGCAGGCAGTCCCAAAAATTTTATTAGAGAAAACCCATACGCAATCACAGATTTTATTAACAAGAAAATTGATTTATATATATATATATATATATATATATATCATTACCTTCCTTAATGATACTTGACACTTCCTGTATAAATATTTTATTTTTTGATTGTATTTATTATAGTATTAGTATTAGTACTGACAAGTTACCTGTCAAATGGATTATTCCCAAAATTGATGTAATGTAATGATTATTAATAAATAAATTTCAATAACCGTTCAAGATATTCAATCGTCTCTTGAACGAAAATATTTCTGAAATCTCCCTCTACAATTCTTGTTAATAAAAGTTTTCTCTAAAACGGATAATTAAAGTTATAACCTTCAGAAGCCCTAGAAAACCCTTTTCTCTTTTTTTCCAAATTTCATTTTATTATAACTTTCTGGTGTCAAGAGATACAGAAAAATCTCAATCTTTCAGATTTCAAGAGTTTGGAATTAGTTTACCATACTGTTAGTATAAGTTGTTGTATGAGATAAATCTTTCGGATATTTTATAGTTGATAATTTTGGAGCCTAAATCTTATGTAGCCTTTTGAATGTGATTCCAAATCTATGGAATTAGGATCATTTATCAGCTTTGTAACAATATATCTTTATGCACTGTAACGTCAACAAATGTGTTCTCCAGCGCCCTCCAAAGAAAAAAAACCCTGCATGTTTTGTCATCATTGAGAGGCTTTGAACAAGAAACAGCTTTTTGACAGTAGCTGCCAGCTTCTAGCATAGAATGAACAAGCAACATTTAAATAGTGCATTTTATTCCACACTCGCAGGAAACCCGTGCATTGCAAGGTCCTATTTTAAAAAACTTGACAATCTGAAGCTTGGCGTATGAAATCTTGAAGAATTGAAATAGGCCTATCCCTCCTCGGTTTGATAAAAATGTCAAGTTAATCAGCCCATTATGCGTCAATAGTTATTTGTGCAACTATGCGCAAAGTGACAGTTTGAACAAAGAAACGTTTATGCCTGAGCCGTAGGCGAGGGCGGAATGGCTCTTGAGTGCAGCAGAGGAACTTTGCGCACGTATTTCACATTAAATTTCTCCTACAGTTACCATTGAATATGACAAGTGGGTAATATGGATAAATGATGGCTAAATCCATCAATGTTTTGTGTGTGTGATGCTGTTATTAATAACAACCTTAATTCATTTAAAAATTAATAATCCAATGAAGTTGAAATTCGAATTTCATAATATTGTGGTGTTAGCTACATTTCTCTGCTTGGAGTTGAAATAATTATTACTGACAATAGAAAAAAAGTATTATTCATTATTAAATGATGAGAAAATATTATTCTTATGATTTAGATAACATTATTCTTGTTTGGATTTCTAGATTGGTATTTTATCATAAATGTAGGGTAGCCATTGAAATGATTCTTACTAAATCTAACCACAGTCTTGTTACCAACTTTTTTTGTTTTCGTGCACTAATCCTCCATATAACCCACCAACTATTTTGTGTTGCCATGTTGCAAATCTGGAGTGCGAAAAATTTTTCCCGCACTAGAGCGGAAACGTGATTCTTTGCGTTCTGTAATCAGTGCGCAATGGCCACTTTTCAACGTAACTGTAGGAAAACATAATTTTCCTTTCCCGTTCATGTATCAGCCACTCTAGATTCATTATATACTAGCCATCAGGCTCCGCCCCCTGGACCCCCGACTGGATCGTCCAAAAATGAGATCAGCGGGCTCGCTTCGCTTGCCTGCATGTAGACCTCAGCGGAACCTCTGTACCGAATTCTGGAACCCTGACTGGATTGTCCAAGAATGAGATCAGCGGGCTTGCTTCGTTCGCCTGCATGTAGACCTCAGTGGAACCTCTGTACCGAATTTGAACGTATTATGTCAATTTGATCTCGAAAAACACCTGTTACTATATCGGCGTATCTCTGGCGAACAAAATTCTTCCACCTCAGCTATGTGAACTGAATTTTTTAAATATATTCCATCAATTTTATTGAAAAAGGTGAGGAAACACAGAAAAGCTGAGAAAACGCTAATTTTGGGCATATCTTTGGCGTTATTTTAAATTCCTCCTTACACAACATTATTGTAGTAAATTTGAACATTTTCTGTTTATTTATTCTCGATAAAGCTGGGAAAACGCTGAAAAACGCAGATTTTGGGCATATCTTTAGAAATTTTTCCAAATCCGTTCTCATTGCGCCTCTGAAGGGCCAATGAACACATCAACCAAATTGAAATGTTATGTCATATTTTTATCATATGTTGGACGATCCAGTTGGGGGTCCAGACTAAACGCCTGGCTTAACGGATAGCCAGACGGACGGCCAGTATCATAATATTCCCTGAAATAGCTCTGATCGAAGTAGCAGTACCCAATCAATTTTCCCGCGATAAATCAGGACCTCCTGAATAGATATTTAGGAGGTACTGGATAAATTGGTATTCAGGAGGTCCTGGATGAATGCATTTCAATCTTCGACTTGGTGCCAACCCAACAAAGTCAACTCAACTTGCCAACCTGACAAAATTTTTAATTTTGTTTCGAAGAGGTACTCTCTCTAGATTATAGTTCTATTCCAACATATGGTTAGGACATTCCAATTATAATTTTAAGATATTTGAATAAGAAGAATATACATGCTAAAAGACAAACTTTTAACCCTTAAAACACACCCTTAGAGTTGAAATATTGCCAAAAGATTTCTTACGTGCACCTATAAAGGGCCAACTGAACATACCTAGCAAATTTGAACGTTTTTGGTCCGGTAGATTTTTAGTTCTGCGAGTGATGAGTGAGTGAGTCAGTCAGTCAGTGAGTGAGTGTGCATTTCGCTTCTATATATAGATAGTCTACAAGCGATTTGGGAATGATGCAGAGTTGGTGAAGGAAAGTGCTATCTGCTCTGTCTGATGACAGACGAGGATAGCAAACCATAATGTCAATCATATGCTTACTTTCAAACCTGAATCTCATCATAGAGTATTTCGTGAATTTTTTAGTGGGAACAGTCACTTGAAAAATGAATAGCATTATACAAAGAATTTGAATTATCATAAATTAGGCTGGTGATATTTTACTGATTAAATATTGACATTCAATTTCACTCATATTTGTTTTTCAGCTGGCACTGCGACTATTGACACATCATTCACTTTATGGTCTGATACAGAGTTGAACATGACGAAAGTACCTGTTGAGAAAGGACAGTCAAAGCAAGGTAAAACACCAAGTTTCTGTTGCTTTGGTCGAAGTGAAACTGCTCCATAATCAACGCTCGATAGGAATGGCTCATACAAAGTGTCCAATGATGTGGTGTGAATTTTGTAGATTTGGAGACTTTTAAGGGAGATTCACGTGAAAAAGTCAGTGAAAATGATAGGAGGCTCCAGTTGTCATATGTTTCTTTTTGACTTTCTTCCATAATATAAGCTGTGTTCGAGTTATCGTGTAATATTATGGCACAGTTGCACAAAACCGGTTGAATTTTAATCGTGATTAATTCCACGAGCACCAATAAGAAGGCTGTTTCGAGGAGAAGGCTGTTTCGAGAGAAGGCAAGTCTGATTGGTTCTTGTGAAATTAATCACGATTAGAATATTCAACCGCTTCTGTGCAACCAGCATTGGTCTTCTCAAATATTAATAATAATAATAATAATAATAATAATAATAATAATAATAATAATAATAATAATAAACAGAATATAGTAGTTTTCAACGTGTAGAATCACAGCTCAAGGCCTTTGTAAGTTGCACAAGTCAAAAATGAAAAGATGAAAAAGTTCAGGTACATTGATATAAATGTCTTGAGTTGCTCATGTAATAGGGTGGGAGGCCAGGGACTTTGTTAGCACCCTATTTTGTAACAAATAAAAAGTATATAATAATGCTTTTAAAATCTCTACTCAACTATTAACCTGTTTAAACTATTTGAATCCACGGTTGAGAGCTTTGGATGGATTCGTTCATGCAAATGCCAAGATCTTCACTATTGTTTAACAACACTTGTTTCAGAAACAAGTAACTTATCACGAGCCAGGAACGTGAGATGAAAGATTTTGTAGAAATGCTACTAATTTATTAGTGAATTATACAATTATCGGTCATCTTTGAAAGTCTGTTACATCGAATTCACTGTAATCAATCCGGTTATTTATTCAATTACTTGTTTCAATATTACAACATTAAAAATTTAATTTCAAATAATATTTCTCAAATTACTACTTTATCGCAATTATTCATAATTTTATTGATATTCAGTCAAGAATTTGCTAACTCACTCTACAATAAATTTAGGCCCTCGGTCAATTTATCTGGTCAATCTATTTGAGCTTAATGAAATAATTTTGGCACTCACCATTGAATTGAAAATTCAACAAATAAATCGGCACTCCCAATCACTCACGCTTACTTTCAACTTCGGTACTATATTTCAGACTATATGCTTTTAATTTATACAAAATAAAATAATAAGGAGATTTTTCATCTAATTAGGCCGAAGCCTAAATTAGAGACCGAGACTTAATCTGCGACTACATGAGTTCTTCTCGCGGTGACGACTCGATTAGAACTGCCGCTCTCCTACTCAAATTTTTCGATTTGCAAGAAAACACGTGGAGCGCCCGGCCTAATAATTTCAGGGTAAAACGTCGTGGGGTCACATGGTTCAAATACATTTCTAAATACGTTTTCATCAATTTCATTTCGAAATTCAAGCCAGTACTATGGAAATGCTAGAAGACTACAATAATTTGGATGGATAAGAAGCAAGTTAGCAAATCTTTTATGGCAACACAAAATTTAGGTGCTTACTTTGTGCATGAATAAATTATTCAATTATCAAGAACAAGGTTCACGTGAGTTCATATTGGAAAAATTTAGTCCAATTTTGATCAGTTCAACAACCTGAAAGGAAGGCACAAAAAAACTACAATACAAACCTCTCAATATTCCCCATATTACACTCAAAATAACAAATAACATTGTGTCGTGAGATTGTGACGTGCAAATTATCAGGACAGCAATTGCGCCAGCATTAAAAAACATATTCTGTAAGAAACTTTATCTTCGCTTTGAAAACCTTCACTGACTCAAAAAAGTCTATTCTTCCAGAAAGCTGATTCGCACTTCCAATGCTTCTTTCTACTGGCGATGCGTAGCTTTGTATGACGGGTTTGAACACATGAAACAGTCCAAAATGTCGAGTCAGTACGATCAAGTCAATCCCACGTTCACCAACGGAAATTTGACCATGAAGGCAAGCATGTATAAATATGGCATCGTTCTTCTTCCTCCGCCATTCCAAGTATTCCAAGTCCATGGCCAAGCACAGCTCCCTGTAGGATAAGTCTCCTGAGCCTGGAATGAAGCGTTGCATCGAGTACTTAACGAAGTCCCTCTGTAATCCCTCCAGCACAACAGATGTGCAGAGTCTATCCCGGTTCCAGATCACCGAGGCGTATTCCAGATGGCTCCTCACAAGTGCTGTGTAGAGACATATCTGTGTATTGGCATTTTGGAAATCCTTTGAAATCCATCTCATGATGCCAAGCTTCTTCCTCGCCTTGGCCACAACATTCTCCACATGTTAAGTGAACAGTAACTTGAAATCAAATTGAGCTCCTAGATCCTAAACACTATTTACTCTTCTTACCTCTTCCCCTTCAGTCTTGTATGTAGCTAAGATCGGGACAATTTTCCTGATGACAATGTCATTGTCAATGTCTTTTTAGTATTCAAGGATTCAAGGACAGTGAATTTCCCTTGACCATTTGATCACCTGATCAATATCCTGCTGAAGACGTTGTTGATCTCTACTAGTGTTTGGCATTCAGTGTGGTTACGACTGTAGACAGGATACTTGCGAAACATGTTAATGAGATAACTGACATTAACCAGGTGACACATTGGATCTATTAATTGTGGGGCATTGACTGTGCTACAGGAGCTGAGAATTAATCTGGCGTCAAGGGTTAAGAAAGATAGCTTTTCTAAACAACAGTACGAGTCCAAATGGGAAATACGACTTGAGAAGAAGATAAGTGACTTGAGAAAACGTATAGGGATAGTCACAAGTTATTTGCAAAATCCTGGTAGAGCTTTAAACGAACAGAAGACTCGAGTAGATGGAATCATTGTGCAGTATGTTGGATTTATTCAGAAAAGCAAGTTGCATGAAACACTGAGGTTGCATATGGTCCCATGGAAGCAGAAGCTGGCAGCGTTGGCAAACTGATGTCAGAGGTATACAAAAGCTGAGGATAGAAGGCATCAAGCAGCCTCATTCGCAAGTAATGAGGGTTGATTATCATCATATCATCATATCATAATTTCTTGATTCTACAAAAGACTGAATGAAGATGTTCTTGAAAAGGTGAAGCATCAAAGTGCAGAAGCATTGGAGAACGTCTGGAAGTCCATTTGAGAAAGGCCAGTTGTGCATGAGGAAGATGCATACTGGATGAGGCAAGTGGAGAATGAAGAGAGGGAGATACCAGTCATGCCAGAATGTATCATCAGGCCAGAAGATGTTGCTTTGGCAGCAAAGAAAGCACACAACTGGATGGCACCTGGACCTGATGGAATTCAAAACTATTGTCTCAAAAATTTCTCAAGCTCTCATCCTGTTGTCGCAAAGTTCTTTGATAACCTTCCAAACTCCGAGTCAGAGATACCAGCAGGATTTGCATCAGGCTTGACCTATATGATACCTAAGGAAGAGGGTGAACTCAATCCTAAAGTTTACAAGCCGATCACCTGCTTGAATAGTGTATACAAGCTTTTGACCTCCATTATCATCACAGAAATTGACAAGCATATCACAGAGAACTGTATAATTGCCCCAGAACAACTTGGGTTTAAGAAGGGAGCAAAATGATGTAAGGAGTTGCAAGTTGTTGACTCCTTCATTCCGGTATCTCCCTCGCTTCATTCTCCACTTGCCTCATGCATCTTCCTCATGCACAGCTGGCCTTTCCCAAATAGACTTCCAGACGTTTCCCAATGCCTCTGCACTTGGATGCTTCACCTTTTCAAGAACACCTTCATTCAGTCTTTTGTAGAATTCACCCTCATTATCTGAGAATGAGGCTGCTTGATGCCTTCTATCCTCAGCTTGTGTATACCTTTGACATCAGTTTGCCAACGCTGCCAGCTTCTGCTTCCATAGGTCCATATGTAACCTCAGTGTTTCATGCAACTTGCTTTTCTGAATAAATCCAAAATACTGCACAATGATTCCATCTATTGAGCCTTCTGTTTATTTGAAGCTCTACCAGTGTTTTGCAAATAGCTTGTGACTCCCTCAATACGTTTTCTCAAGTCACTTATCTTCTTCTCAAGTCGTATTCCCCATTTGGACTCGCACTGTTGTTTAGAAAAGCAACTTTTCTTAACCCTTGGTGCCAGATCAATTCTCAGCTCCTGTAGCACAGTCAATGCCCCACAATGTCACCTGGCTAATGTCGGTTATCTCATTGTCTTGCAAGTATCCTATCTACAGTCTCAACCACACTGAATGCCTTCCTGTTATATGGAACCTTGTTTAGCTGATAATGACATTCTTTAGCAATTCCTGCTAACTTATAAACATTTCACAGCAATTCCTGCTCAACTCTACCCTCATCAACTTCGAGTGCCTCAGTCACAGGAGCTATTACCTCCTCAGCTTTCACTGCGATGTTAGTATCTACATCAGCATTCTCTTGTACTGCATCCTCAAAAACTAATGCCTCATCAAGTAAATTTCCATGATTTTCCCCACCATTTAATGTTTTATTATTATTATTATTCTCCTGTTTTAAGTTTTGCTTGACCACCCTTTCCCTGGGCTTCGAACTGCAAGGAAGAGTGACAAGCGATTTTACCAGAGTGACTGCTCCACAGTTCTTGTGGTAAACACACATATTATTTTTTTATAATTATTATTATCATTATTATTATTATTATTATTATTATATTATTATTATTATTATTATTATTATTATTATTATTATTATTATTATTATAAATATTATCATTATTATTATTATCATTATTAATATCATTATTATTATTATTCATTTTCATTATATTATAATTCATTATTCACGATTTCCTGGGGTTTCAAGATAGTGAGGTTATTCCATTATTTGTACTATCGCTATAATTATTTTATTATTCTCATCATTATTATTGTTAGTATCATTTTCATCACTATATTCTCAATCAATTATTTATCATGGGTTTGGAATTATAATTATTTGTTTGTCATGCATTGAACCAATATTAATTACTTTCACCTTTTCCCTCCTCATTGTAATTTAAGCATCATGGAGTAACTATATCAAACAATGAATTTCCGCATACTGAAATGAAATAAATGAGTTATTTCCATTGAAATCTATAAACAAAATTTTTAACTATCAGTAAACTAGTAGTTCTGTGAACAGTAGACCTCATGCAGTTATAAACCACAGCCTCCTCTAATACTGTCAATCTGAGTGAACTAAGTCCTGTCCTGACGTGTCGGTGTCTGGGTAAAGTCATATATAGCTTCACAAATAGAAAGGAAAACAGAGGGAAATAATATCGCACTTCATTAAATATTCACAATGATTCAGTATCACTAATAAAATCAGAAGAGAACGATATTTGAGATAGATTCAGGAAAGTTAGTGAAGGGGCATAGAAAAGGTGTATGAATAATTTGTAATATCTAATATACAAAGAAAGTAGAAGGAATTGAAAAAAGAAAGAGCTAGTAAATTTCAGAAAATAATGATAATTTAATCATCAATTGAGCAGCATTATTTCCCTCAAGGTGTTTTCACCAAGAAATCTTGGTCTATTGCATGGAAGTTTTACAAATTGATGAAATCTGGCATAAATATATTATTATTTAGAACTTCATATAATAACATTAATGCTCAAATGGATCCCCTAGTTTCTAGTTCTTGGACTTCAAATGATGACCTCGAAGTTTCAGTGAAAAAAGCTATCAGACAAAATCTATTAAACTTTTTGAAATAAAGATAACTCATTAACTTATTTCGAATAATCTCCAAATCATTAACGGCAGTGCTTGACGGCATATCGGTGTGTGAACAACTAATGGCTGTTTGGGTTAGCTCACCGAGTTGAAAGCAGAGAAAAGTTGGGAGAAAATAATATGCTACCTCGAGTTATCAATTGCATGCCTCATTTCTTGCAATCAATAGTCCACACAAAAGCTGATTTTTTTCAAGTAACATTGATTTATAGATTGCATGCGTCATTGCTTGCAATTTATAATCCACTCGACAGCTGATTTATGATGAATAATTTCTAAAGTCTGATTTTTACGGTAATATTGGCATTTGAAGGAGACTTCTTTTCCTTTTGTATTATCCTTAAAATGCAAAATTTCAAAAAAAACCCTTATGTATACATCGACACAAAATTCAAAAAGGAACAAACCTGTCAATTTTTTTGGAAATTTATTGCTGCGTTCTGCTGTAAATGCGGAACATAAACATAAACATAAGAACATATGAACATAAAGAGAATTGCAAAACTGTCGACTTGAATCTTGAACATCACTTCGCTTGGTCAACAATCGATTTAAAATTCAAAACTATTTTTCATAATCTTATTCAGAATTTAATGAGCATCAGAGGATAGAAGAATGCCAGTGACTCGAAAATTAACAGCATTCAAGTAGTGGCTCACATCTTGGCAACAGTAAAATTTAAGATTCTTAAATTCTTAAATTTAAGATTCTTAAAATTCTTAAATTTAAGATTATGTATATTGGATGCTACTAGACAACTCGCTCCTCTCTCACAGTCATGTGCCCATAACAGGAGCCTCCAATGGATTGTATTTTCATTTTTTACATACAAATGTATTGTTAATCTTTTTTGGAGAATGAAGAATTCCAATTTCAATTCCAATCACACTTGGAAAGTCACTCCACGTTATAGAAAACGAATATAGACCAACTATAAACTCGCCATCTTCAATGTATTTTCAACCAGTAACAGAACAGGAAGTACTGAAAACTATCAATACTCTTCGAAATGATAGTTCCCCAGGTCTTGACGGAATTGACAAAAGAACTCTAAAAGCAGTAAAAGAGCACATTGCAAGACCGCTAGCAGATGTTTTCAATAAGAGTCTTTCAAGTGACGTCTTTCCAAATTCAATGAAAGAAATTTGTATGAGACTTTTCCAAGAAAGAGGTGATTTTTTTTTTTTTTTTTTTTTTTTTTTTTTTTTTTTTTTTTTAAGATTACGTCCTAAAGACTCCAGTCATGGAGTATGAGACAAGTCATGTTATTACATAATAATTCTAACACTAAGTAGTTCAACCTAGTTTAGGTTTGAAAGGAATCTTGAACACTATAAAAAGCTCTATCAACTAAATATTTTTTAATTTGTTTTTTGAAAATCTTCAAATCATCATTACTTTTCAAGATTTGAGGTAGCTTGTTATAAAATTTCCTACCAATATAATCTGGTTTTTGTTCAAATAACCTACTATTGTGACCCATTATATGATAATCTGCTCTGTTTCGCGTATTATACTCATGAACATCTGAATTCTGGATCACACCACTCGTTTTCACATGCATTACAACTTCATATACATACAAAGATGGCACAGTTAATATACCAAGCTTTTTAAATAAAGGCCTACAAGATAGATCTGAACTCAACAACTATAAGCCAATAACATTGGTCAGTAATATTTCGAAGATCCTTGAAAAACTTGTAAAAAAACGATTAGTTAATTATCTTGAATCAAAAAACTTGTTGTCACCCAATCAGTATGGCTTTCGACAAAACAGATGTACAGATGATGCTATATTTGAGTTGACAAGGTCCGTATTTGGATAATGGTAGGAAATGCCTTGCAGTATTTCTGGATCTAGCAAAGGTGTTCGATACAGTTTCTCATGGCATCTTACTGAAAAAGCTTCAGGCTATGGGTGTAAGAGGTGTTGTCTCAGAATGGTTCAGGTATTATCTGGGAAATCGTAGGCAGTGAGTCAGGATTGGGAGAAACCTAAGTGCAGGAAATAGCCTTCCAGTTAGCTTCGGAGTACTACAAGGAACCGTTCTTGGACCAATACTCTACCTCATCTTTGCCAACGAGCTGTGCTCTATGGATGTCAGTGGCAAGATTATCACCTTCGCCGATGACACAGCAGTATTATTCCAGGGAACGATCTGGAATGACGTCTTCAGGTCAGCTGAACTTGGAATGGGAAAAGTTACCTCCTGGCTCTTCAATAACATTTTGACAATTAATGCCTCAGAAACAAAATTTATTGCTTTCCCACTAACAGACTCCAAGAAGCCTTCTAAGACAATCAAACTACATCATTGCAAATTGGATAGTATGAATTGTAATTGTCCTTCAATAGAGCACACAAACAATATGAAATATTCAGGAGTCATAATAGATGAATAAACACATTTCACATCAAACGGCTAAAATCAGAAAATTAATTTACAAATTCATCCAACTCAGGCAGCTACTATCAATAGACATGATGGAAAATGTTTATTATGCAATAGTTGAGTCCATAGCAAGATATGGCATTTTGGCCTGGGGAGCTACAAATTTCTGCCACATCAATCCTATCTTCAAAGTTCAGAAGCTAATTTTAAGGATAATAGGACGCAAACATCCACTCTTCCCTTCAGTACCACTATACTCAGAGCTCAGCATCCTCAGCATCAGAGAGATTTACATTCACAGACTTCTAACATTCACCAGAAAGAACCCACAACTCTTCATCAATTTGAATCACCCTCAAGGAACACGCAGAAGGAACATGGACTTGGCAATTCCCAGGATGACAGCATCAGCTGCTTAGAATTCAGCCACATATTTGGGACCAAAAACTTTCAATAAACTGCCAATAGCTATTAAAGAAACAGTTTCAATCAATTCAGCGAATCGAAAACAAAAAAGTTGCTCCTGTCCAATAGAATCGATCATTCCAAATAGAATAGATAGGAATAGAATCAATCGAAACAAATTCCTTAAAAAAATAATTGATAATAATACGTTTTGAGGGAGAAATTAAGAACAAAAAAATTGGGAACAATCAGGATTTGAACCGAGGAACCATCGCTCCAAAAGCGAGCATTTTACCGTTACACTACACGGACATTCAAAAATTATTGTCTTGTAACAGCATTATAGCCTCCTCATAAAAAACACATACTTCTGGGCTACAATAATGTAGCCTATGGAACTTCCTGTACGGTAGCATAGATGAAATTTGAACATTAATTATTCTTAAAAATCTAGAAGGAAAATTGAAATTTGGGCTTCCAGGTGCACAAGATTGATATTTTTAGAATCTATGTGCGAAATTTGGAGAACTAAATCATTTCTGTTTTTCCGGTATGCAATACACAAGTTGACATGTTTTGATGCGAACAAACGAACACACGAACAACACAACCCTAATCTCTCTCTTATTATATAGATGAATCCGCGATTCATGCATATCTGGATCTAATTTTTTACATAGGGATGATACTCTTCCTACAAAATATCTTCCATCTTCTTCGAATTCCATTCCAAAAGTATCGAACTCCTTTTCCAATTTCCACAATATTTGAAAGGAGATCGAAAAAATCCAATCATTTTTTTTCACTGGCATATATTCAAAATTGTTCTGTTGAGTCAATTCATTCTCAATAGCGTCAAAATATTTCTCAGCACTTCCTTTCAAATAAAGCAGCAAATATAATAAATTATCCTTTTCATCCCAACAATTGGCTAAGGCAACCTTCTCAAAATAGTTGAAAAATTCATCAATGTCAAATTCTTCATCTTTCCCATCAAAAGATTCCGGTAATAGTAAAGGTCTAAGTTTTTCCATTGTTAATCTGTTCCAATCCAATTCTATCCAATAATAATAATAATAATAAATTCCCAATTATTCCGGTTTCAATAATCATAAATTCTCCATTCCTCAAAATCTCTTCAATAATAATAAATTCCCTATTCAATTCTTCCTTTAATAATCATAAATTCTCCATATCATTAAAAATCTAAATCTCTCCAATGGGTATCTATATAATAGAGAGAATAGGGTTGTGTTTGTTCCTTTGTTCGTTTGTTCGCATCAAAATATGTCACTTGTAGATTGCATACCGTAAAAATGGAATGACTTAGATCTACAAATTTTGAACATAGATTCTGAAAATATCAAAATCGTGCACCTTGTAGCCCAAATTTCAATTTTCTCTCTAGATTTCTCAGAATTGATGTTTAAGTTTGATTCATGGTACATCATACTACATACCTACATTGATGTAGATGTGTTTGTATGAAGGAAGCTCACAGAGAAATTGATACCCTGGTAACAATGTGTTGCAATATGTGTTTCGATACAGGAAGCTCATGTTTCGATACCGGAGTTTTGATACAAATGCTGGCAGCTTATAGCGATAGTGATAATATTATATTATTGTGAGTTGTTAAGTTTTGAATATCAACATTTCATTGATTATTAATCTTTCAAATTTTCGAAAAGCTGTTTTTGTCATCTTTAATATGATAGTAGACATTAAAAATCATCTACCATACAACACTACCGCCGCCGGTACGAGCAGTGAGTTAAATATTATGTTAAAAAATTATGTAAGAGTTTCGATTTTAAATGAAATCAATACAATAATATGGCCAACATACAATAATAATATTGTTCTGCTGACAAATTCCTAAATCGGTGAAATATTGAAAACTTTTTCTTAACATAAGTGATGTACTGTATTTCAAGTATGATGAAGGTTAGGTACGGTATCGTATGTAGCCTACTGAAATCCGTGTATCAGAAACGAAAATTTGTTAACCCAATTGAAGAGCTATATTATTCAGCTCTTTGAACAAACATTTTAAATAATACGTGTCAGATTATTTTGAACAAAGTGCTATAAATAATCATTTACCAGCTTTTTTTGGGGCGAATTCAATAGCAGTCCAACCAAAATTTAACAACATTTTATTTGAATATTGCCGGCATGTTCTGCAATTTATTTGTATCACTTAATAATAGATGCAAAAATCAATGGATATCGTTATGAATTATTAGACAAAAACGAATTGAATCTTTTTCAAATGAAATATGCCACATTTATTTTCATTCTAGGTAATAAGGATAATGTGATATAACGTTAGTTACTAGACAACAGTTTTCGTGGAGTATTGGTGAAGAGCTCGGCTCCAAAGTGAAAGGTTCTTTGTTCAAATTCCAAAGAAGTTTTAATTTTTTTGTTCTCAATTTTCTCCCTCGAAACATATTATTATAAATTATTTTTTTAAGGAGGTTGTTTTCACCACGATTGAACTTGGATTCTATCAAATAATTATTCAATGTTAAATTTTGCAATAAAGTTGATTATTAATAGGTATGGTAGTATTATAAGAAAGGGAAGAACTAGCTTAAACACGTAGCCTATATATATTATATAAACTCATGTTATATCAATTATCCACTGCATACTGCTGTATATTACTGAAAGTTAATAACCCTGATCTACTTTCAGCCTACTTCATTTTATTAATCAATTATTTGATCTTATCTACCTATATAATTATTTTACTTTATCAATTTTCTGTTTTTTTCTCTTAAATATTCATATTGATTGAAACTTTTACAATATTCCCATAAATAAATGAATCCTTAGTTTAAATAATGAAATTAACGTCTTGGTAGAGAGTTAGTGGGGAGGATATTTTTAATATTCTTTACGAAGAATGGACATTGATATGTCCAAAGCTCTGCCAATTTATGTAGATGCATAACAATATCATTATTATCTATAGTTATTATATTACAAATTGCTTTTCATATCATATACAGTTGAATAATTATTTTCTTAGTCTATATTATGTGAATTCATCTATAATTTTGCTGAATTGTAAGCTATTGTATATAAGTGTATAAGCCAGTATATATTGTAATCTACATAAATAAATTACTCAATCAATCAATCAAACAAACCCCTCCACAGTGGGGGGGGGTTAGTGCTGAGGTTGGTGCTCCTTAACACCCTTAAGAAAGGGTCTCAACATAAAAATATCATTAGAGATTCTGTGTGCTTGTTGCTCAGTTTCAGAAAAATTTGAGCTAGGTTAGAGATCCCTCGACGAATGAATTTACTGAAAAAAAATTTTTCTTGTAGCTTTTTGATAAAATTATTAACGGTTCCTTAGTTATTCAAGAAATTGGATCTACTTTTTCCATAAGATCCTTATTTTCTGTTCAATCTTGACAAATGGGGTGTCAATGGACTCGTAATTAGATTTACTGGAAAAGTTATTCTTGTAATTTTTTTGTAAAATTAACGGTTTCTTAGTTATTTAAGAAATAAAAAAGCTGGATCTAGTTTTTTTCCAAAAAAGTGGGAATGAGGATCTTCATTTGAGGTTTATTGTGAGATTAGGGGTATGGCCAGGTTAAGTTAGTTCAGATTACATTTGTGACGTTGTAGCACCATAAAATACTTTTGAAATGAAACAACCGAGCTTTAATAGAATTGTAAAATGGAAAGAATAGATAGCCTAGTCAAGGTACCGCTCAAGTAAAATCGAATGTTATTTATGATAAAGAATAATCATATTATCTCAAGTGATAAGAGAACCATGCAAAATCATAATTAAACAATAATGAGAATTCTTTGGCAGTAAATAAAATTATAAAGTGGCTTGTATATTATTGGCAGATTATAAAAAATAAAAGATTGCATGTACATTTTGAGGTTAGAATCTTTTGTTTTGATTTAATACATCAATCGATCTAGGATCAATCGACAGTTTTTTGAATCGATACCTAATTAATGTTTGATTATTTGTGAACTCAGTGTTGTTGAAGAGTTCTTAACTGTAATTTATTCCCGTAAATATATTTTTAATACTGATAGAAATATATGAGAAATCTAGACCATACACGAGCCCCACGGAGACAAAAAGGACCTGGCCAATTAATTATTGGAGATAATTAATTGTTCTACAAGAACTACAAGAACATCATTACTGTGAGTGTATTAGTTCTAATGAGCTCATTAGCAGGCCTTTATCAGTGAATTGGGGAATTGATCAAAGCGCTATATAAATTTATTCAAGTTTAAGAAATTCGCAACGTGTTGAATACTATCATATATAGTTTGTAAGAACTATTTCTTATGAATTTATTTGATTTATGTAGGAAGCTTATTTCCATGCATGGCATGAACTCATAAACCCTGAGTTATTAAATTGTTATTTTTATTAATTATTATTTTGTTCATTGATCAAAGTATGTCCTGTTAAATCTACAGACCGAACAGGTTCTAAGTTGTTAATAAACCTTGTGATAATCATTCAAATATTAGAGAATTTATTTGTTTAGAGAGAATTATAGATATAAGGATACTTTTTATATATATTATTTCATGGGAATATATTTCATGTTTCATGTCAGCATACAGAATCTTAGAAGTTTTTATTATTTCCTAATTCATCTCGTGATATACAGTTTGAGCTGTCTTGATACCAAGCAATATTCTTCTGCAGCATATAAAATCAGTGAATCCAATTATATTGATATTATTCAGAGCATTTATTACTTGTCATCCTTTGATGATAGTAATACTATATAGCCGGAAAAATCTTACCGATAATTACATTAATAAGTCTACAGTATATCATATAAGGATCCAGAGAACTTCAAGAACTGGCATTGTAAGTTCCAAGGAATTTCAAAAGGGTAAACTGGTGCATACCTGTATTCATGACAAGCGTTTTAAGGATCAACTAGAAAAACCATAGTTGATCTTCATCATTCTCGGTTGAATATATGGTTACTGATAATCAGTCATGTGCCTGCACTTTTTAAAGATGATAGATAAGACAATTTTGAATAAAATTTAGAAATAGGCCGACACATCTAGAAAATACCTGAGTCTATACCTAATTCATGCAGGTGAACGGGCTAGAGTCAAGAAAACTTCAATTAATCTTGCCATGCCTGATTTAATAGGTTTATAGTATAGAATAACACTACAATTTGAAATAATTGAAAAATACACACAGCTTCAATAAACATTGGCAACTAAAATCGAACAACAGAAACAACAATTTCATGTTACTTTGGTGACATTCTTCATCTGATTCGGGGGCGCATTACTATCCCCGATTAGATAGCAATACGTCACAAAACCAAACAATATCAGTCATCAAATAACAAGTTCATTTCAACATGGAATTACTCAAGGAAGAAAAGCCCGTTGAACCCAAGTTTCGTCGATAGTAACCCATATAACCCATTTCATAATAATTTTGAATCCCCACTTTTGATTGACATTCTCGAATGAACCTTTGTTTCACTACACTGCACTTTCGTTGGTCTGTACGTTGCTTTATCGTCGGGTTACAGTACCTTGTTTTTGGCGGTGAGCTTTTACCGGTTGATTTGGCTTGACGGCGACGTCCTCTTACGTCCCTAGACCTGTCGTCTGAACGGGTGTCTTGAAGCGGTGTTACATAAAGTTGCGGAACCAAAGGGGTGGTAGTACAAGAAGTTGGTTTGGGGACACACATGAACCGCTGTAAATAAATGTATTACAGCATTAATTTCTAACTCTTCCTACAATTCATCAAAAGCTAAAACAGGAGTTTATTCAATTATTTAATTTAGATTTTATCTTGACGTTCTGATTTCATTCTCAAAATTCAACTTATCTAAAACAAATTTACTTGCCAGAGTGTCATTAATATACAATTAATTAAATTCTCTCATTCCATTTGAATCCTCATTTTATATAGATTTTTATCTTTAAACTACTGATTCTTTGTATCAGAATTAATGGATCTTTCTTCACAAATAATTCAAAAGTTCTGTTATAATTTAATAAATTCGCGTTCAGTTAAAAGCCTTAACGCCATGAGAAAACACAGTCAGAAAAATATAAAATTGAGTCTTAAACTCAATATGAACATAATCTTAAAAATTTCATTCCAATTTAAAGGCTATCTTCCTGACTTCCAGCAATACTCTACGATAATATATTTGTTGGAGCCAGCTCTAGTTTTCATTTTTCGTTTTTGAATTGGACGCGCGCTCCTCGTTCAGTTCGTATTTCTTCCACTTGAGTGCATCGCGCTCACTAGCCGGTAGGTTTTTTCTTTCAGTTCAGTCTCGCTTTGTAATAGCTTGCCTCGAGTCGGGATTGATATTATTCGTCGATCATTCCCAGAAGAAAATCGTTCTTCAAATTATTTTTTTCGTTAATGTTAAATCGTACACCATAAACCTACGTTTGGAAGAGTGTTTGCCAAACTCCCTTTAGTTGAAAGTTTTAAACTATTATTTTTCGATTGGAAAGTTCACCGATCTATAGTCTTTAAAGACATTGTAATATCTCGTCAGAAATATATGTGCAACGTTATATGATGGAAGCCGAATTTACCAACAGTAGATGACAATTAAGCTTGCCTTTTCACCATCCTTGATTCATCTCCTACCTCGGGGACACCTGAATACCTTACCTGGGAGTTGTAAGCTCAATAATATAAATATTATATTAGGTACTCTGCAGATTTTCGTGAGTTGTTCTTTTATATATTCATTGCATGTACTTGTTTCTGTAGAGATATCACTTGTTTCTTTTCTATTCAATACAGTCCACTTTACATCAAAATTATTGATTACCAATTTAAAATCAATATAAATTTCTTAAAGTTGAACCTTAGAGTTTACATTGGTCCACCAGGCCAGATTTTATTGGCTATTTTTTATTCAAATATTTGGCAAGCACTTATCCAATTTTATTGTAAATCGTTTGTGCATGCTAGGGTTCAAACCTGTTTGTACATTATGAATTGAGCCGATCAAGTTGGTTCACTCTTATCTCTATTGTCCGATCGGAACCGTTACTTTGCAATGCTGATAACGTTATCGCTTAGCTTGCTTCGTCTATTGAGCTTTCTCTGTTCAATTTGTACTAACATTATCATTTTGCTTGCTTGAATCATCAATGAAAATCGTTCATTGTTGCATTCGTAATTTTATTCGAAAATTAGTAAATGAAAATCATTAAGACCTTTCCAATATCCAATCATGAGTGAAAAGAAGTTAAAGCTCAAACGAGCTAAACTTGAGCAATATTTCTATCGTATTCAACGTACTTTCGAATTGTCGAAAAAGGCTTTAAAAGAAGAAGCTAGTGCTAAACAATTTCTAATTCTCTATAGTTCCACTCTTAAAACTGTTCAGGATTATGAAGCTGTTGAAATGGAAATACAGGAGCTTGAAATGGAAAAAGACCCGGAATTTGTACCCAAATTAGTAGTTCACATATGGAAATGTTCGAACATATGGAAGCAATTGCTAGTGAATTGAAAAAACGCAGTCAGGTTGTACCTAGTGTTTCTACCCGGCTCAACCTGTATCTTCCAATAAGGATTCGTCTAATATTTTACCGAAAATTGAAATTCCTGTGTTCGACGGAGATCAATCAAAATGGGCGGTATTCTACGAAATGTTTAAATGCATGATTCATGACAACAAATCGATTCCAAATCAACAAAAGGTCCAATATCTGGTGTCCAAACTATCTGGAGAAGCGGCTAATATTTCACGTCATCTACCACCTATTGCTAATAATTATGAAATTATTGGGATGCATTAATTAAGCGGTTCAATGACCCCCGCTCACTCTCAAATGTGTACTTGAAACAATTTTCGAATTCAATTGTCTAAAATCTGAGTCTCGTGCAGGTTTAGTTTCTATAGTTGATCAGTTCTGTGGTTCAATTACTGCTTTAAAACGCCTACGAAGTGAAGATGTATCTGATGCAATATTTCTGTTCCAAGCATTGAAATTTTAGATCCTGTTTCTCGAAAGGCATTTGAAGCTTCAGTTCATACTAAGGATGATCCCACATATACTGATTTTGTTCATTCATCGAAAGGCAGATTAAATCGTTACCGCATGACGAATCGTCTAACAATGCAAGCCAGTAGTGAAACCAATACCAAAATCCAAAGTGTTGGTTGTTCAATCGAATTCGCAAGTGACCAAATCACCGGTAAAAATATCAGAATGTCTGAAATGTTCGATGACAAATCATAAATTGATCAATTGTCGTCTTTTTCGTCAGTTATCACCTTGGGACCGTTTTCGTTTTGTTAAGGAGAAGGGTTGCTGTTTGAAATGTTTCTCGCCAGCCCATCGTATTAAAGATTGTACTTCTTCCAACTGCGAGGAATGTAGTCAGAAGCATAATTCGCTTTTACATTTCGGAAATGCTTCAAATTCGTCATCAAATTCGGATGCGAAAAAGGTAGAAAATAATAATATTACCTGTTGTTCTATCGATTCGAA
>NC_052512.1:28438336-28472547 GCF_014356525.2 Nilaparvata lugens
CCAGGATCAGATACAATTTGGACAGAAAACTTTAGATGAAAAAGATTGGCATGAGAATCTCTACAATAAATGTTCAGTTACATTTTCACCTAAAATGAAAATAAGCTCGGATTCGTGAAAATGTGATTATCCAATCGCAAACTGTTGATTCCATTAAATCTTCCACTATTAAGAGATAGCAGACCTCGGTGTCTCCAGCGTTATTATCCTGTCACTAGCTCGCTCAGATCTTTGAATAGTAGACTTAGATGCGCGTGAACACTAGGGTCAGGTGATCATTTTCAGAATGGCAAGTAAAGTTGTGTGAGTGCGCCACACCGATATTTTTTTATAGGTAATATGATGATTCGAGTTCCATCCCATGCATTTCTAGGTGTTGAATATTCGTGAATCTGGATAGGTAATTGTTTGTATACATGCAAACAGACCTCTCTTGTTTTCTTTTATACAGGAATTTCAACAGATAAGCATGTCATCCGAACGTTCCTTTTGTCAGGTAACTCCGAGGCCATTATAGAATTTGTCAATCAAGGCATTCGAAAGCTGCCTGTTAGTGTGACAAATATGGATCAAGCCCATCTAAAAACACAATAGTCCAGTCAATATAAAAGAGAAAGAGGTGTGCTTACAATTTATATTGTAGTTCTGATTTTTCAATATATTATTCGGGTACATAAGAGAAGTCCAGAACCAATTTCTTCATGCAAAATTTCCTTGTGCTAGAGTGGCCCAAAAACCTCGTATTTTCGGCTCATTTTCCAGTTTTCAGCTATTTCTGCCAAATCTCGTAATCGGACAGAAATTTTGCTCACGCCTTTTTTCTAGATTATGAATTCTGAATGAAATGAGATCATTCTGAACTCTATATCTGCAATGGTGTACTGAGTTATGATTTTTCAAAAATGAGTGAAATTTGAAGAAAAAAACAAATTTGATGAATTTTAGGTTTTGTTCAACAATATCTCCTGATTGTTACCATTTAGATGTATGATCAAAATTCCTTTGAGCGTATTTTTGTGCTCTACAATCTGAGATCAGGTAGAGTGCTCTATCTCATATAGATTTCCAGGTACACCTGACAACAATGCTCCTTGTATTGTGAAAAACACCTTATTTTCAGCTTTAACCATCATCACCAACTACATAATCTTCACATTGATATTTCGCACAATAACATGAGTTCATGAGATTATGTTCTATGAGAATCACCCGTTTGATGCAGGACTTTGTCCTGGAGTACTCACCTCCAGCTTTTTCACGTCTTCATCTTTGTTATAATCACAAACAAGCATCAAGCAATACGAGCCACCTCTCCTCATCATGGATTCAAAATCGGCCTGTAACAGGTGTAATGAAAACTTGTGTGGAGTTCTTGAACAAGGTGCAGAGAAGTATAATTATCCAATGCTATTTCTACTTTCCTTGCCCTATTAACATTGATATAAGGAGAGTATATTGCTTACATAATGTGTGTGTGTGTGTGTGTGTGTGTATGTGTGTGTGTGTGTGTGTTGTGTGTGTGTGTGTGTGTTGTGGTGTGTGGTGTGTGTGTGTGTGTTGTGTGTGTGTGTGTGTGTGTGTGTGTGTGTGTGTGTGTGTGTGTGTGTGTGTGTGTGTGTGTGGTGTGTGTGTGTGTGTTGTGTTGTGTGTGTGTGTGTGTGGTGTGGTGTGTGTGTGTGTGTGTGTGTGTGTGTGTGTGTGTGTGTGTGTGGTGTGTGTGTGTGGTGTGTGTGTGTGTGTGTATGAGTATATGTGCATCTGTGTATGAGTATATGTGCATCTGTGTACACGATATCTCATCTCCCAATTATTAACAGAATGAGAAATTTGAAACTCAAGGTCCTTACAGTATAAGGATCCGACACGGACAATTTCGATCAAATGCGATTCAAGATGGCGGCAAAAATGGCAAAAATGTTGTGAAAAACAGTGTTTTTCGCGATTTTCTCGAAAACTGCTCCAATGATTTTATTTATACCTAGAAAAGTCATTGATAAGTTCTATCAACTGCCACAAGTCCCATATCTGAAAAATTCCAAGAGCTTCACCCCATCTATGCAAAGTTTGATTTTAGATCTCCAATTATCAGGCTTCAGATACAATTTGAACAAAAAATTTCAAGTGGGAAAGGTTCAGCATGAAAATCTCTAAAATTAATGTTCAGTAACATTTTCTAATTGAACTAATTCGTGAGATACGAACGATAAAATCTATCTTTGTGTTTTGTTATATTTGTGGTAATTAATCGAGTGATACGGGCAATAAGGATTGTTTCCTTTTTTCATTATAATTTGTTGAACTTATTCTTGAAGTATGAACGATAGAACTTGTTATTTGTGATTTGTTATATCATGTTGAGAGTACTAGTGTGAGGCGGGCGATAGAGATTGTCTGTGGTTTTTTGTTTTATTCTGTGTAACTTAATCGTGTGATTATTTTGAGAGAACAACTTGATTCGTAGGAACAACGTATTCGTGTGACTCTAACCCGAATACAGAAGCCAAGATGCGGTTTTCTACCCCAATGAAAGTGACCCTCAGAATTATTATCACGGGTGAGTGAATTTATTCTGGCCACTCTAATCGATTTAATATTTGATCGAACCTTCTCTTTAAATTGTTAAAAATTACTTCTATCATAGACTATTTGGCGGCTGGAGTAAGAGATAGGTTGTACTGTGCTATTATCATTAAGTATTATTCAATTGTTACAAGTTGATAATTACTCTGAATGTTATTTACTGGAAATGCTAGGGTTTCTATGGCGTTTTATTAGGATTTGAATTGGATGAGAGTTGCGAAGATTTTATGTTCAACGTTGACAACAAATTGGACATTCTTGCAAACTATTGAGGGATACCTAATATCGATTTATTCAATTTCTTTCGTGAATTAAATCTATTTCGTTTCAACAGTCGTTATGTTTCTCCAGTCGCCCTGCTCTTACTAAGTTAAGGCATGCTAGATATATAAGAGGGAGAGTCGAACAGTTCTGCTGTGGTCTGCGTCTCCTGGAGGAGTTTGGGCCTCCTTCTCATTGGGGTTGAGATTTCAACCCACTTAAGCTCAGAGGGCCTCTTCCAGGGTCATACAGGCAGGACTGAGCCGACCTCCTACATAGTTTTAAGTTATTGCCCAAACTGGTTGGGCCCGCTACCAGACCTACCCACCAGTTCGGTTACAGTCTGTGAAATGAATCAATAAATAATTATCTCTAGCCCCCCTATCAAAATATCTGGTCAGAAACCATCCCCAATATCCACACAACATATTCCCAAAGTTTCATGCCGTTCTGTCAAGTAGTTTTCGAGTCTATAGGGAACAAACAAACAAGCAAACACACAAACAGACATTCATTCATATATGGATTATTGAAGTGGTTGAAACTCTAAATATCAGCATGTAACTGTCAAACTAGATTCAATCTATTGGTGCTTCAATAGACCCTTGTGGATCACAGATTATAACACCTGCTCGTATTCATTATTATGAAAGTCCACTCACCCATGACTTGGATTGCTGTATTCCTCCTTCTGCAATGCTATGGAGGAACTGCAAAAATAAATTGTTACCATTCAGTGTTCAGAAAAAAAATTAATCAACTCTTTCCAAATTCTTAGAAGTGAAGACTTGACCTGATGTTCGGAGAATGTGACTATTTATCAGAAAAATGTGAAAAAAATAATATTGGGTTGAGTCTTCTGCTGCCTTCCTATAATATATTATTATTATACAGTATAACGATTTGTTATTTTATTGATGAATAAACTTAGTCAATTTATTCATTTATCGACAACAATAATTCTTGATTCCAAATTTTCCAAAGCTGGTTGAATCCCTAATTGAAAATTATAAGACCATTCTATTGGTTATGTTTATAATTTTGATGGCTGATATTCTAGCATCAGCTCCGTATTATAGCTTGCTTGTAGAATTCCAGTATCTGGAAGTCCAGACACCAGGTACTTTTTACTGGAAAAAACTCGGAATACCCTAATTTTTTTGTGTAATGATTCTGGAGTATTGGACATCATAAATACAAAAAATTTACCCTCTAGCCCTAGAGCTTTTTACAGAATGCCCCAAAACCCACGGATTTTCGGTTCCTTTCCCAGTTCTTTGATATTTTTGCCGGATTGAGCCATCGGAAAGAGTAATCCACTCTTGCCTTTCCCTTGGACAATGAAATGGAATGATTGGGAGCTGTTAAACTCCATTAAATGCTGAGTTACTATCTTTTTAAAAAATGAGCAAATTTTTCTAGAAAAATTTGAATTTGGAGAAAATTTTGGTTTTAATCAGCTATATATTTCGATTACAACCATTCAAATTTATGATTCAAAATCTCTGTGGGCGTAATTTCGTGCTCTACAACCTGGAACTGGGTGGATCGTTTCATCTCAGATAGATTTCCAGATATACCCGATAATAATGTACTTTATATTTTTTGAAAAACACCGTTTCCCAGCTTCAACCCCTATCATCAACTTCATTTTTCTCTTATTCAGAATCCGCACAATAGTTGACAGAACATAGTGAGGTCTATGTTCTAACTCGGATTTTCTTTTGTCTGCCTGTATGTATGTAACGCAATCATGACCAAACGCGTTGATAGAATTCGTCTGGCTGGCCGCTACGGCTTCGTATAAAAGAGCGCTGCTATCCAGAGATTGTCAGTTTGGTGTAAGGGTAAGCATTTCTGACCGGCAATTAGGAGGTACTGGGTTTCATTCCGGGGGCTGACAAATAATTTTTGAATGGTAGCGCTCATCGAATTTCAATCTAGCTGTTTACCCTGTTGTCAATATATGCAGTAGCAGAAGTCTTCAGGGTGGATTACAACATTCAATTTGGATTTCAGTTCAATTATAATTGATAGAATTCTATGAGATTTCACAGGAATATTCCTTCTTCAACTGCGCATCGATCTATACACAAGGTTTTTTGAAATTTTTCTTCTCAAGGATAATATGAAAAGAGAAGGAATTCCTCCATACTCCGATATCACTATTATATCATCTACTCTGAAGATAGGATCAATCAGACTATAGGATTATCCATAATCAATGAGCTGACAAGTGGATACACAGATGTCTGTAGAAGCTGTGTCTACTTTTACTAGTAGTTCTATGAACAGTAGACCTCGCGCAGTTGAAAACCACAGCTTCTTCTAATACTGTCCATCAGAGTGAATTATGTCATGTCCTGACGTATCGGTGTCGGTGTAGTTGAAGTTATATATAACTTTACAATTGAAAAATAAAACAAAAGAAAATAATATCGCACCTCATTGAATATTCACAACGATTCAGTATAACTGATAAGATCAGAAGAGAACGTTATTTGAGTTAGATTCAGGGAAGTTAGTGAAGGGGTTAAAAAAGGGGTGTGAAGAATATGTATATACAAAGGAAGGAGAAACGATTGAGAAAATAGAGAGTTAGTAAAACTCAAAAAAAATAATTTAATTATCAGTTGAGCAGCATAATTTCTCACAAGTTTTTTTGAATGTATTGTAGCGGTCATTGATCGGCGGGGGTCAAGGAGTGGGTTTGGTCTATTGTTCTATTTAGGTAGGAATTGTAATGGTGAGCGGTTCTCACAAACGGTATTTGAAATATCATATTAAGTCTTGATCTATTGCATGGAACATGGAAATTTTACAAATTGATTAAATCTGGCAGGAATATATTATTATTTTGGATGCATATAATAACATTCATGCTGTAATGGATCTTCTAGTTTCTAATTCTTAGACTTTAAATGTTGACCTCGAAGTTTCAATGGAAAAAGCTGTAACCGCCCTTGATGGGGGTTTAAGATATCTTATTACTACTTCAAGGAAGTCATGGGAACTGGATGGACAACAACATTGTATTACCTGAAGAATTTCTCATTTATTATGTCAATTACTTGAAATTCAAAGAACGAAATATGCAGTACATTTTATCAAAATATTATTCCCACAAAAACTACCTGCCAATAATATTCTGCTAACTAGAAATTTTACCACAACAAGAATTTTACTAATTAGGGTCTCGGCCGGGTGAAAATGTTTATTAGGAGCTAGAATTTTTGGCACTTACCCACAGCTATCACTCCTACCGTAATCCCAAACCACAGGACTCTCACGTATATCATAATGCCGGAAAAATAACTTAACTTTTTGCAATACGGTATGGATTTCATCAGATATCAGTATGGCTTCAGCCGTGATTGAGAAGTGCTGCAGTAGAGCTCTGTTATCTAAAACTGATTTGATAGTGCCGTTTTGTTTTCGTTCAAACGATCTAGTAGTGAGATTTCAAGTTGTGGAATTATTAGCAAGTACAATCTTAAAGTGTTCGTCCTGTCCACGTAAAGTGACTTCGTTGAAGATTTTTACTTCGTTACTGAACATGAAAATGTCGTGTGGTGTATGCCGTAAGTCTTTGAGGAGCGAGAGCACTCCTCTAATCAGTTGTGGAATTTGCAATGTTTCGTTCCATTGTAAGTGTGTCAATATCAAGGAATCTGACATCAAGTTTCTGAAAGATTGGGATAACGTGTGGAAGTGCCCTACTTGTCTTGACGCACGAAGGAAGAGTGTAGTGCTCAACTCACCTATCAAAACATCTGAGGAGGAGATTACCCTGTCTTCCATTATGAAAAAGCTCAGCGATATGGAGGAGCAATCGAAGCAACTGGAGAAGGATCTAGGAGGATCCATCAATTTCTGCCACAGCGATGTTGAAAGCATATTAAAAAAAATCGAGGTACAGGACAGCAAATTGAACTTATATTTACAAAAAAATAGACAAACAAAACGATGAAATGGCTTTATTAAAAAACCAAAATCTTAAACTTCAAAACAAGTATGCGATTTAGAACAATATTCGAGAGTAAACTGTGTCGAAATTCAAGGAATTCCAACTGAAGCGAATGAGGACGTGAAAAGCCTGGTGTTAGCAGTGAGCAAAGCGTTGGATCATCTCATCGACGAGAAGCTGATCGACAACTGTCACCGACTTCCATCCAAAGACAGAGACAGACCGCCTGCAATTATAGCTAAATTCGTGAGGCGTTTCGACAAGGAGGCCCTGCTGCAAAAAAAAGAATAAAGAGGGACTTCTCTACGCGACACCTTGGGCATCAGCAGATCTCTCCAATCTACCTGAACGAGAGCTCATGTCCCGAAAGAAGACGTCTCCTAGCGTTGGCGAAAAAGGCTGAAGGTGAGGGAAATTTCAAGTACTTGTGGGTGCGAAATGGCAAGGTGCTAGCTAGGCGCACGGATGGACAACCTGTATTTGTCATAGAGACCGTCCAGGACTTAAACAAGTTAGTTGACACGTCCAAGTAGTACATACATTGTTAATAATAATAATAATAATGGTTTTCCCTATTTCTCTTTATTCTATTATTATTATTCTTTTATTTTTCCATGAACGTGAATTTAAGACTATGATATTCTTAATTTTTTTTAATCTCAGTTACTTGCTCTTAACGATGTACATTTATTTATTTATTTATTTGTAATCATAAACAAAAAAGACCTTGACCAAGAAACCATGGATTTCATTACTAAAAACAACATAAAACAACTCAAATCAGACCCAACAAACGAATACCACATAATCATAAAGAAAACAATCAACAATGCAAAACATATAATATCAGCAACAGAAAAAAAGACACTCAAACAAATCCACCCATCAGCACCGACCCTTCAAACACTCCCAAAATTACACAACCCAACATTCCAATCCGACCCATAGTAAACTACCGCGAAGCACCAGCCTACAAACTTGCAAAACACCTGGACCATACACTTAGAAAAGTAATTGATCTAAACAACAATACACACCTCAAAAACAGTGATGAGCTTATCTCAAAACTGAAAGACAATCACATTCCGTTCAACTCAACCCTAGCATCCTTTGATATAACAAACATGTACACCAACATTCCAATCGATGAAACTATATCCATAATCAGAGACCTCCTTACAAAAAGTAGCTTACCAGTAGAAAAAACTGATGAAATTATTGAAATCCTACAGACAATAACCAAACAAAACTATTTCACTTATGACAATAAGTTCTATCTACAAGATGAAGGTTTACCCATGGGGTCACCAATTAGTAGCTTACTTGCAGGAATATACATTCAAAACTTCGAAAACAAACACATCCTCAATAGTGAAATATCAAAGAAGATAGTTTTCTGGTATAGATACGTAGATGATGTCTTAATTCTCTTTAAGGGGAACCAGAGACAATGTGAAGTTCTCCGTAAACACATCAACAAGTTCAACAACAAAATACAATTCACTTCTGAATATGAACAAAACAACTCTATAAACTTCCTCGACCTATCAATCACAAAAAATCCAGACCAAAAACTCAGCTTTAACATTTACAGGAAACCAACCACAACAGACACACTAATCCACGACTCCTCCAACCACCCAACACAGCACAAACATGCAGCAATAGATCCATGCTCTATAGACTCAACAAAATACCCTTATCACCAGAAAACTACAAAAATGAGCTCAACACAATAAAATACCTAGCACAGAATAATGGATATGACCCAAACATAATAGATAAACTAAACAAAAAAACAAAAGCAAAATCATATAAGCAAGAAACCAATCCAACAAATAAGAGAAAACACTTCCTAGCACTAACATATATCAATAGTCAATCTAATAAATTGCCAGAATTTTTAAAAAAGCAGGCTACAAGGTGGCTTTCAAAACCAAAAATGAGCTGATGGCCACCCTCACCCCCAAAACCACCGACAACACCGACAAACACAACCTCCCTGGGGTATATAAGATAAAATGTAGCGATTGTGAAAAATTCTATATTGGCAGAAGTGGACGATCATTCAAACTTAGATTTAAAGAACATATCAACGCACTTAAAACCAAAACAGAATCAGCTTTTGCAACACATTAAATGAAACCGGGCCCACCTACACAAACATAGATACCAACCTTACAATATTGAAAGTAAAAAGAAATGGACATGAATTAAATACAACAGAACAGTTTGAAATTTATAAAGCCACCATCCTAGACAGTAACAACATACTAAATGAACAGCTGAATTCCAAATCCAACAAACTTTTTGATCACATAATAAACACCACAAATCTTCCTAACCATCAAAACATTTCCGGTCTACACTGTTGAAAATGGTCGCCATTCGATTGAAAGTACTCCAGTCAGTAAGTAAAAGTTTTTAATATTTTCTTAATAATCGACTGCATGTCGTGTTCAAATACATAGGAAAAGTGTATTTATTTATTTATGCTACATGTGTTTTTGTGCATCTATCTTACATTTTTTAAATTCAATTTCCACCCATTTTTATAGTTTTTAATGAAAGACGGTGATAAATCTTTTCTATGTTTGCACTTGAATATCAGGAGTATGAGGGAAAATTTTGATTCATTATTACTAGAACTGAGCCTATTAGATTCACTTCCATATGTTGTTGTATTGAGCGAAATTTGGATTTATGATCACGAAATAGATTTTATTAAAATAGATGGCTATATATGTTATGCAAACTGCAACAATTCTTATAGAGCAGGGGGAGTTTCTGTTTATGTCAAGAATGAGTTGAGAGTAGATTTTGAGAAGCTCAACTTAAATTCGGCTGATGGAATTAAATTGCATTGTAATATAAACAATTTTGATATATGTCTTTTGGTATTCTATAGATTTACGGGAGTTGAAATAGACTCTTTTTTTAAACGAACTGAGCGACACTTTAGTCAAAACAGAAAATGAATTCGTTATCATCATTGGAGATATGAACATAGATTTAACATGTCCCGCTGCTATAGTGGATAGATATAAATACATTTTGAATAGTCAAGGTTTTGATTCATACATAAACGAACCCACAAGAATAACAGACAGGTCATCATCTTGTTTGGATCATTTATTCATTCGTGCAAGCTCCAGAATACAAATCATAATGCATTTTTAAGGCGTAGTCTGTCATAATGAAATATTAGATCACTCTATGTTGGAATTATTCACTGATATTTTTGAAAATACTACTTCGAACACCATACATTATAAAAAAATTGATGAAAATAAATTTGTGAAGTTAGTTATGAACTGTGACTGGTCTGATATTTATAGATGCACCAGCGTCGATATAGCTTTTAATTATTTCATTAATAAATTAAAAGAATGTATGGATAAATCTTCGAAAGACGAAACAAGATTATCTAATAGGGTTAAATTTCGAAAGGCTTGGATGGATCACAATTTATTCAGGTAAATTCAAAATAAAAATGCTCTAGCTAAAAAATTTTTCAAGGATCCCAGAAATGAAAATTTGAAATTAGAATACAATACCATAGAGGAGCAATACCATAAGTAGATATCCCATGGTATAGGGAATTTATGTCGCAACTTTTACTGTTATCTCAAGCCGATTACTGTCGATTATTGTCAATTTCTACTGTTTTGTTGGGGTGATAGTGTATGAACGGCACAATTTGAGAGACTACCAGCGTCACACAGCTGAATGGGAAAGAACTACGTGAACTATCGGCTTGGGATAACAGTAAAAGTTGCGACATAAACGCCCTATACCATGGGATATCTACTTACGCTATTGTTCCTCTATGACAATACTTTGCGAAACATCTTAAAGAAAGAGATAATTGAAACGAAAGAGAAATTTTATCTCGATACCTATCACAAACTGAAAAACAATACGAAGGAGAGCTTGCGTATCGTCGACTCTCTTATCGGTATGAGGAAGAAGACCACCGATATTAAGCAAATAACAAATGCTAGAGGTGAAACTATTACAGATAAAGCAGAGATAGCTAATGAATTCAATAACTTTTTCACAAATTTAGTCTCAGATCATAATTCTACGACATCCGAAGCTGATTACATCATATATAACAATACATTCACTGAAAATCGACCCAGATCTTCCCTATTCTTTACGCCGACATCTCCATCTAAGATACAGAAAATAATTAATGGATTAAAAGTAGAAAATCGCCGGGTAAAGATGGGATTACAACATCAATAATTAAAGCTGCAAGAGAGCCTCTCTCAAAAATTCTATCTTATATATAGAATTTGAGTTTTTTAACAGGGACATATCCGTGTCAACTCAAAGAGAGTGTTATAATAACCATATTTAAAGGAGGAGACACAACATTAATGAATAATTACAGACCCATAGCTTTATTATCTGTCTTTTCAAAAATTTTGGAAAAAATTGTCAAGGACAGATTACAGAATTATCTTAAATCTATTAAATTTTTTAGCAACAACCAATTTGGGTTCAGGGCTGGGTTGAAAACGGAAGATGCTATGGAAAGGGTGATTTCTAAATTTTATATTGGTGTGAACGAGAGTAAAAAAGTCGCTGGTTTATTCCTTGACATCAGGAAAGCTTTCGACTGTGTCAATCATAGAAAGTTACTGAGAAAACTGTATGATGCAGGCGTAAGGGGTGTATGTAATAGCTGGTTTGAGAGCTTTCTATCGGGACGTTCTCAGCGAGTTAATGTGGGGGGGTTCCTTGAGTAATTCAGCTATCTTAAAAAATGGCGTGCCTCAAGGGTCAGCTCTATCAAGTAAACTTTTTCTTGTTTATATCAATGACCTTTGCAATGGTAACTTCAAAGGCACTCTCACTTCTTATGCCGATGATACTGCTCTATGCTACACCACAGATTCAGAACCACAACTACAAACATATATACTCGAAGACCTAAGACTGATCAATATTTGGCTCCTTTACAACTATTTACAACTAAATATCGATAAATCAAAAATACTCAGGATTGATCTGCGGCCGCAACCAATTCCTCTCTGTCTACCATTCCATAGCCCAGATTGTGATAATAGGGATAACTGTGACTGCAGACTAATCACTGAAGCAAAATCCCTTAAATACTTAGGATTAACATTGGACTCGCAATTGAACTGGAACGAACATATACAGAATCTAAAAAAACAATTAGTCATAGCATGCAGGAAATTTTACTTTTTGAGAAATCTTTGTCCTGACCATGTTTTAACCATGTTGTATCATGCACTTGTAGAGAGCAGGCTACAGTATGGCATTACAATGTGGGGAGGGGCTTACATAACAACACTCAATCCCTTAGTAGTGGGCCAGAAATTCATAATGAGAGTGATAAGTAGGAAACCAGCTCGACACCATTCCCTCATTCTATTCAGAGATAGAAATATCTTACCATTAAGGTATTTATATTTTCACAAAGTGCTAGAACTATTTTACAAAGGAAGCGGCCAAGATCTCAATGAATTCATCTATGAAGTACGTCACCCAATGCTAAGTACAGGAGGGTACTTCATTCCGCCTAGTCCAAGAAAGGAAAAATTCGGGAGATTCTTTCTATATGTCGCTCCTCGTATTTTCAACCTTTTGCCTGGAGAAATGAAGGATGCATTACGCTTGAATAGATTCAGACACTTGACCAAGAGTTGGCTATTAAAGAGGAATGAAGTGGAAACATTGTTTCAATAAATTTTATCTCAGAAGATTAATTTAGTAATTTTATTATGTATGTATGGCATGTCAACACACTAAAATTACCAGATTGCATTATTTGAGCTCAAGAGTTCAATTCAGCTAAATGTATTTCTTATATTTCATAGCTTTATCTAATTTTAGTTTTATTTGGCATTCTCTCTCATTATTGTTCAGATTTTAACTTGATAGTTTCTAGTACTGGATCTGATCATATTTACTATTCATATTGAAGGCATTATATTCATAGTTTATATTTAAGTTTCTATTCATGCTGTTTTATTTTTGTTTAATTCTTATATTTGTTTAACACTGTATCCATACTATTCAAGAGAATAAAAAATGCATATGGAACATGATCGACCCCACACTGTAGTAACTCAGGGGTTGTTTAAAGCAATATTTTTCCACTATTTTCAGTTATACATTGTAATATATTGTAATTAAATGTATTTTTTGGAAGAATAAATTTCAATTTTCAATTTTGATCCGCTTGGTACCTCGGTGTTCAACGACTGGAGGTTTTCCGTCCGGAAAACTTCTCCCTCTCCACGTCAGTGTGGACGTTAAGGCCTAACTGCTGCTATTGGAAGAGTCAGTTCTCACGAGATTCGGCAAGCGGGTACTTGCCAGGTCTGCAGTATTCCTCTGTGAAAATAACTACAGGCTACCAAACATCCGCCTTGTCCTTGCCTCGTGGAGCCGCCTCATCCGTGAGAACTAGCAAATATCCCTGAATTTGCTGGTTCCCAGAGTCGTTTGGACATAAGTTAGCAGAATCTTATTGTCGCTGCAAAAATACTACTTACTCACTAAATTATATATTTTCTCACTGAAGTCCAACTACGGAAATTATTATTCTAATATCAGAGTCTTTTCCTGAAAAAAATCTTAATCTAAAACACGAAAAAATCAATCAATAAATAAGTAATCATACTCCCATGTCACAAAGCTATTGGACAAAATGTATTATACTTTTGGAAATAAATATAGCTCATTTACTTATTTTGAATAATCTCCAAATCATTAACGGCAGTGCTTGACGGCATATCGGTGTGTTAACAACTAATGGCTGTTCGGGTTGTTATATCGACAATAATTTGTTGTAAACAACTATGCTACTATTATCATCAAAAGGTTACCGAGTTAAAAGTGGAGAAGAGTCGGGAGAGGATATGCAACTCCGAGGATTGCATGCCTCATCGCTTTTAATTAATAGTCCACACGACAGCTGATTTTCTACCAAGTTACATTGAGATATAAATTGCATGCGATTTATAATCCACTCGACAACTGATTCATGATGGATAATTCTTAAGTCTGATTTTCACTGTAATATTGGCGTTGAAGGAGACTTCTTTTCTTTCTGTATTATCCTTAAAATGCGAAATTTCAAGAAATCCTCATGTATACGTCGACGCGAAATTCAAAAAGGAACATACCTGTCAAATTTCAGGAAAATCTATTACTGCGTTTCGCTGTAAATGCGGAACATAAATATAAACATGAATCTTAACAAAAATATAAACTTTTTGTGTAGTAAGTTGAGAAGTTGATATCGTGGTAATTATTCATATTGAATGGAAAAGACTAAGAAATTGTCAAAAAACTCAGTTTATCAGAGATTGACAATGGTGTAATAACCGAAACCGGTCTTTCTAATTATCAATAAATCAGTGGTTTTTTGAAAATTTCTTAGTCTTTTTCATTCAACAAAAATATAAACATAAAGAGGAATGCAAAACCGTCGATTTGAGTCTTAGACCTCACTTCGCTCGGTCAATAAAGTCTATAGTTTCAATCAAATACGTTTAGAAGGTATTCATCTCTAAGGTCTTTGGTTTCAATATTTCGTTTTTGCAGTCATGGTATTATTATGCGTGTCCATCAGTATCAATACTCTCAAATTTGAAAAAAACAATTTAATAGGTGATAAAAATAACCGAATGAACTAAATAATGCTAAAATTTTTGATATTATTGATAATAAAAAATTAATTACCATCAGATGGAAGATTATCACAGAACTGGATGAATTATATCATAAATGGAATACAAATTCAAAGGTGAACAGAGTTAGTTGACATCAGTTACTGTGGATGAGAAAACTTTGTGAGGTCTACTGTTCACAGAACTACGGAGAGATGGAACTTACAATAGTCAGTATGCCAATAGTGAAGATATGCATTGCACTTGCTCTGAGTGAAGTGTAGAGTCAAGAGGATGGAGACTAGTCTGGAGGATGAAGACTTCCAAGAGTGAAACGTTGTTGTAGAAACGTGGAGAACGACTCTGACAGGAGGAGAATGGAAACCTTTTTATGTGAAATCGTGACAATACAACTGATTGCTTGAACCAGTGAGAAAACAAATATGTTAGAGCTCTACTGTATTGAATGCTTACTCCGATAAATATTGCATACGATTGGATATATTGTTCGCAGAGTATAGAAGTATATTTTTCAACTCCAACACACCGATTTTCGCCGACACGACAACGTCAATCGTTTGAAAATTTGCAAATTTTGTTTGAAGCTGCATAACTCAACCTGTATAGTAGCTGAGGACGCCAAATTTGGCTCCGAAATTTCTCAGGTAAAGCTCATTCTATGGTGCAAATTTCAGCCAAATCTGAGATACTTTTTTTTACTGTTACAAAATGCACGATGGTTTCTCTCATTTTTTTGTGAAAAAAATCGCTCAACCTCCATGACCGTTTACTCTTTGATGCGAGTAACACGAATCTGGAATCCGATTTGCAAAATTCATTCATTCATCGAATATGATGAGTATTTAAGACTATTTGTCTTTAAAATTGACCGAGCATGCATCTCCCCGACATGAGCAAAAAAGGTGTTTAAAGTCTCTGGATCAATATTAATTTCTTCACTCTCTACAGACGTTTCGTTTATGATTCCATCTACTTTTTTCCAAAGTTTTTTTAGGATTTCCTTTGCAATTGTTTATTTGATTCTTCTAATGAATTTCCTTAGCAATTTTTATTGATTCATCTAGTATTTTCTTATAATTCTTCAAGTCTTGCATTAGTTTCAAATTGAGTGGTTCTTTTTTCAGCCGTTTATATATTTTATCTTTAGTATTTATCGATTTTATAAGTCCAGGAAAAATCCATGGATCCAATGGTCTACTTTCATGGGATATAGATATTTCATGAGTAGCCAGTTGGATATGGTTGGAAATATATTTAGATGTTGTACCGAAAATCAGTACTGTCAAAATATTATGAACAATTTGAGACCAGGTTCAGTGCTCAAACTTTCTCTCAATTTAGCGTAATCTATCTTATTGATTTTCTTAGGACACTCCTGACAACATTCCCTTTTTAGCCTATGTGAAGCGAAATATGATCTATACAAGACATTGGGAATTCTGTGACACTGGTATAACCATTTATTAGAGATCTTAAACCATTTTTACTCAAAATATAAATGTATTCAGCAACAAATCTATCAAAGTGATTCAAGTTCAAATTCGAATCACCACCGGATCTCGAAAACGGCTCTAACGATTCTCACGGAATTCAGAACATAGTAGGTTTATAATATAAAGATTCGATTGCACTAGGTCTCATCCCTGAGAAAACTCGCTGAAGGACATTGGAAGGATAATAATTATTATTCATCCTTGGAAAAACAGATGATAATAATTATTTCGTCTTCTGTTGGTGATGGAAGTGAGTGAGCGAGTTCATGTGTGTGGGACTGTGTCAAAATCATGACTCAGCTGTTGAACTTTTTTAATCATTGAATCAGGTACTTGGTGCCGGTTGCAAAAAAGCCGGGTTATTTTCAATCCTGGTTAATTCCAGTAGATCCATCTTTATGAAATGGTCTTTTCTGATTTGGTTCTCGTGGAGTTAATCAGGGTTAAAAATTAACCGGCTTTTGTGCAACTGGGCCTTTGTGAGGAGAATTTTTGCATTCCTCTGGGAATTAATCTCAATTTACTGTTATTAGATAGAACATTTCTGTATGAATGTTATTATAATTTCTTCTTTCCTAATAATTTTTTTATGCTTTTGTACTCCAGAGCGAAGCTCGGTGGTCGATATTAATCATTCACTATGAAGAGATAGCACACATCGTGTGTCTCCAGCGTTATTGTTCTGTCACCAGCTGGCTCAGATCTTTGAATGTAGACTCTTATGCGCGTGAACACTAGCGTCAGATGACCAATTTTCATAACGGCAAGGGAAGTAGCACCACACCAGATTTTTTATATGTGTGACATCACAAACTGGGCTGTGACAGTACCCTCCCAGAAGCACGGCACAATATATATTTATATGTGAACTTATTCTCTTTTTTTCCTGTAACACCTTATTAGAGTTTAATTTATAATAGTAATATATGATTCTCTAAACTTACACTGCTATTATAAAGCCGGGAACAATTGATATGAGTGATCTGAAGGGAAACATTACGAAAACCTCTACAATTTCCACTGAATGGAAATAATAAAACCATTCAAATTAAGAAACTCATGGAAGGGAAATGAATGTAGTTTATGCAATTGAGAGGGAGTTGATATTATTCATGATTGTCATAATGACGCAATTGATCAATCATGACACATTTTATTCATAAATGACTGCAGTCGTTTTTGCTCATTGAAATTGGAATAGTTAAATTATAAAACGTTTCTTTATTGAAACGATTATTCAATAAACGTTTACTCATCTCAAAGTACGGTACTGTAGAGCTTAAATCTTCTATTTTTAACCTAAAATGAAAGTTGATTTTGAGAAAATGATGAACGTCATTGATAATACAAAAATCTGGTGTGGCGCACTCACACAACTTTCCTTGCCGTTATGGAAATTGACCACCTGTCGCTAGTGCTCACGCGCATTTCAAGTCTACACTATTCTAAGATCTGAGCCAGCTTGTGACAGCAAAATAATGAGCTTATCGATGACTATTTTGAGTATAAATTTGATCAGAATCGTTGAAGCCGTTTTTTGGAAAATCTTGAAAAACCCGGTTTTAGAAATAGGAGAAGAGAAAGAAGAAGGAAAAGGAGTAGAAGAAGAAGAAGAAGAAGAAGGAGAAGAAGAAAAAGAAGCGTCAAACATGAAATTTTCTAATTTAAAATGGTCATAAGTTATCTCCTGAACGGTGAGGAATTTTGCAAATATGATTCCAGATTCGTGTTTCTTGCATGAAAGGCCATAAGATTGAGCGACTTTCATTTTTCACAAAAAATTGATGAAATCAATGAACTAATATCGTGAACCACACTGAGAAGAGAAGTATCTCAGATGAAGCTGGGAAAGAAGGAGAAGAAGAAGAAGGAGGAGAAGAAGAAGAAGAAGAAGGAGGAGAAGAAGAAGAAGAAGAAGAAGAAGAAGAAGAAGAAGAAGAAGAAAAAGAAGAAGGAGAAGAAGGAGAGGAAGAAGAACAAGAAGATTGATTGATTGATTATATTATATTATATTATATTATATTATATTATTCCGCCTTTATTAGGGCGGAATTAGGACTCCTGGTCCTCTCTGCCACACAAGCCTTTACAAAAGAAGACAAATTTACATAAGAACAGAAAAAATATATTACATATTATGTAATAAGATTACATAAGATTAATATAAGTAAATAAAACACTTAATCAGAATACAATAACATATAATAGAAGAGAATCTTAAACTTTATTTATTTATACAATTGGAAACAATATTTCAAATTCCACTAGATAAATCCTATAGGAAAACCTATCAGGAATGAGGAAATGAGGAGCCTTGGAGAGGTCGGCAAAACAAGTGATTACCGCCTCAATTGCATCCTGTTTACTGATTACTGATTACTGATTACTGATTACCGACTCAATTGCATCAATACAGTAGTTGAGGAAATCTATTAGTAACAATTTGGTAGACTTAGATCTGCGGAAACCATATTGCTCATTACAAAGAATGACGATATCCTCCAGGTAATCTATAAGCTGATTACGAAGTCACTAACCTTCTTAAGCGAGTGGATACCTGCAAATACCTTATCACAGGTGGTGTTGGTTTGTGTCGTTCAGTCGAGTGTTTTGTCTATTGTCAGTCCCAGATTCGTAACAAAGTCACTGTAATTCAAATTTTTGTCGTTTATTTTGATGTATGGTCCATTATCAAAGTTGAAACCTCGGCAAGTCATGAGTTTAGTGTAGCCTATAATTATTGGCTTGGATTTCGTTTCATTAATTCTAAGTCCATGTTTCACAGTCCAGTCCGTAAGAGTCTCAAGTTCACTATTCATATTGTCAACTGTAGCAGTAAAGTCTTTCAAGTCGAAGTGGATGTGCAATTGCAGGTCATCGGCATATAGGTGCTGAATCTGAAGTTATTGGTTACATCTTTTTTATATAATTATACTGAACGAAAGAGGCCCAAGTACAGACCCCTGGGGAACGCCCCTCCCTAAAATGTGATAGCTAGATGAAAACCCATTGTACTTAACAGATTGGCACCTGTTACTCAGGTAGGAACCGAACCAATCCACTACATGAGTGGAGAACCCCAAATTCCTCAGTTTTTTCATCATGAGAGGGTATAGATAGATATTTATTACGTCTGGTTGGCCTCAACGGCGTCGGACAAGTCAAAGTGCTAGCAAAAGCGAGACACCATTAATTTTTCATTAAATTTATATCTAGTATATAATTACTATTTGTATTCAACTCTATTACAGTAATCAAAATAGTCCCCCAGACTATAAAAGCATTCCTCCTTTAGAAATAATTTCAAACTTCCGGTTATTTCTAAGATATTGGAGAGAGTAATTCGTAATCAGCTTATAGATTACCTGGAGGATAACGTCATTCTTTGTAATGAGCAATATGGTTTCCGCAGATCTAAGTCTACCAAATTGTTACTAATAGATTTCCTCAACTACTGTATTGATGCAATTGGTCGGTAATCAGTAATCAGTAATCAGTAATCAGTAAACAGGATGCAATGAGGCGGTATCACTTGTTTTGCCGACCTCTCCAAGGCTCCTCATTTCCTCATTCCTGATAGGTTTTCCTATAGGATTTATCTAGTGGAATTTGAAATATTGTTTCCAATTGTATAAATAAATAAAGTTTAAGATTCTTTCTATTATATGTTATTGTATTCTGATTAAGTGTTTTATTTACTTATATTAATCTTATGTATCTTATTACATAATATGTAATATATTTTTTCTGTTCTTCTATGTAATTGTCTTCTTTTGTAAAGGCTTGTGTGGCAGAGAGGACCAGGATTCCTAATTCCGCCCTAATAAGGCGGAAAATATAATATAATATAATCAATCAATCAATCTTCTTGTTTCTTCTTCCTCTCCTTCTTCTTCTTCTTCTTCTCTTCTTTCTTCTCTTCTTCTTCTTCTTCTTCTTCCTTCTTCTTCTTCTTCTTCTTCTTCTCTCTTCTTCTTCCTTCTTCTTCTTCTCTTCCTCCTTCTTCTCTTCTTCTTTCTTGAGGAACTAAACGTCCCACGTGGCTAATTATTGTAATATACGAAACAACTTATAATCTGTAAAAAATAACTTTGCATGTAAAAAGCATATTAAAACCTCAACAAAAATAATTGAATGTATTAAGGAATAGGAGGTTACTAGGCGCATGAATACTGTAATAATTTGCATGCACCAATCAAATAGTGGCAATTGATAGGCGGCATAGTGAGCCGATTCGAATATATTTGAAGTTGAATTGAATTACTGAATTTTCTCATAAGACTTTGTGATGCTGATGTAAAGCAAAAGTCATTTTAAATAATTTTTTAACCCCTTGGATGAGACGACTCCGGCTACAATAATCCAGGACCACCAGGAGTTTGGATCGACACCAGCAGCTCATAGAAAATTCCGGCACATGAGTGAAAAATATTGAAATAGTGATAGGGCGCCCTCAGTGCTTCGAAATGAAATAAGAATCAAAGCTAGCTCGTCGAAAGGGTTTTTCATAAATTAAGAATTTGGTAAAATACTTGCGCAAGTAATATAGTATAAAAGGTATTTTATTAGATAGTAACGAATCAATCCATATATCAAATGATCCATCAATTAAGAAGACTAAGATCTAGGCTGTTAATACATTGATTATATGATCATATTATGATTATAACATATCTATATATTATAAAAATGATTTATATGATCATTAATTTCTACAGTATAATTTGCGATAATTTGATGTAGCTCTGATTCACAAGATGAATGATCTATCTATTCCGTCAGGTGCCGAATCTTGCACCCTGAGATAAAAAATATATTTATTACAAAGAAATCCATTAGAAACTATAGAATTTAATATATATATTTGGATTACTAGTTTGTCAATTTATCATGCTGACTTAAGAAATTTAGATTCTAAATAGAATCATCCAAGTTGACCAGTATCAGCAAGTTGATAATTATCGAAGCTACATGCAAATAAATGCATACGATCATAAAAATGTAAGCACATGGTAGCGTTTCGTGCTATAGAATTTAAAGAATAATATAAATCTGTGATATTTTATTGATTTCGTTTCTTGTTATATTATATATTTCTGTCGCTCTATATACTTTTGCTCTGATTTATTTTTTGAGATATTTGTTAATTTATGTATCAAATTTTTATGGAGTACGATTTTTTTTTATTCCTCAATTTTGTAGGATATAAGCTTTATATATATATATATTCTAATAAATTATCAGTATATTGTGGAAGCTCATATCTGGGCCTATAAATTTTAATGAGACTATATCCCAGTAAAAACCAGATCAGATTTTTTATAATTATAAAATATTCTTATGCTCTACCGATTGATGCCAAGCAGGAGGCTAATCGTTATTTAATTATAAAAAAAAACGTGACAACCGTCGACTTGAATCTTAGACCTCAGACCTCAAATATTCTCTGGCTCAAATATTCAGAAAACTCCGAACTTTGAAAAAAAAGGAAGTTTTTAGACCGAAAAGACAAACACACTATTTAGAACTTATCACAGCTGTTATTTATTAGCCAGTAGGCAAGAGAGAGAGAGAGTGAGTGGTTGGCAGACCACGCAAAAGATAATAGGCCTGCCGCAAAGTAGACCCAAGCTTATCAACGAGAAGCAACCCACGCCATAGGATGTTTTGTGAACCATTGCTATGGGATTATTCATAATCCTCAGCTAACAAGTGGATTATTCATTGCATGTATTACACAAATGTCTAGAGAAGCCTAGCAATGGTTTATAAAACATCCCACGGCGTGGGTTGCTTCTCGTTGATGAGCGTGGGTCTACTTCGCGACGGGCCTAATAATAATTTCATATTGAACATATAATAGTATATTTAAATATAAAGGATGATCAATATCTATTTATATAAAAGCGAAATGGCAGTCATTCACTGACTGACTGACTCACTCACTCACTCACTCGCAGAACTAAAAATCTACCGGACCAAAAATGTTCAAATTTTGTAGGTTTGTTCAGTTGGCCCTTTAGAGGCGCACTAAGAAATCTTTTGGCAATATGTTAGTTTTCAAGGGTCTAAAGTTCGTCTTTTTGCATGTATGTTCTTCTTATTCTCTTAATTTATAAATGAAAAATGTCCATACCATATGTTGGTATAGAACTATAATCTAGAGAGAGTACCTCTTCGAAACAGTTGTTAACAGGTAACTAAATTGATATTTTGTCAGGTTGGCATTAAGTTGAGTTGACTATGTTAGGTTGGCACCAAGTTAAGATTGAAATACATTTATCGCGGAAAAATCGATTGGGCACTGCTACTTCAATTGGAGCTATTCCTGGGAATATTATATCACTAGCCGTCACGCTCGCTTCGCTCGCCATATCCTTATCCAGAAGTTTAGTCTGGGCCCCCGACTGGATCGTCCTAACATATGATGAAAATGCTCAAATGAAAAATGCAGGCGAGCGAAGCGAGCCTGCTGATCTCATTCTTAGACGATCCAGTCGGGAGTCCAGAGGGCGGAGCCCCCTGGCTGAAGGATATGGCGAGCGATGCGAGCCTGACGGCTAGTAAAGGTATAATCTAGTTGAATCTGGAACGTTCAGAATATTTATTTAGAAAATGGTGCATATAAACCAATTCCACAACAAATACTGACGGAAGTATCAATTTATGATGATGTATTATAAGTGTTCTATGGACCCTCCTTCTGAGGCTCGGACATCTAGATGGTAGATTCATCCCAAATTCATCCCAGACTGTTTGCAAGATGTCTTCTTGGCTGTAGCTACTGCATCAGTTATCCTGGTTTTCAGCTGCTCAATATCAAGTGCTAAGGGAGGAACATTCTGAACGTTCTTCCTCCCTTAGCACTTGATATTGAACAGCTGAGAACCAGGATAATAGAACAGGATATCATAGAACACTTATAATACATCATCATAAACTTGATACTTCCGTCAGTAATTCGATGTGGAATTGGTTTGTCTGCACCATAATAAATAAATATAACTGTTTGAAATTTGGTCATTCTTTTTTAAACATCCGATATAGTTATTTGTGCAACTAGTGCGCAAAGTGACAGTTTGCTGCACCGAAAGAAACGTTTACGCCCGAGCCGTAGGCGAGGGCGGAATGGTTTCTTGAGTGCAGCAGAGGAACTTTGCGCACGTATTTCACATTAAGTTTTTCCTACAGTTACCATTGAATATGAAAAGTGGGTAATTATGGGTGAAATTGCCTGAAATTCATCAAATGTTCTCCTGTGTAATTTTATTATTGATAAAAACCTTAATTTATTGTCAATTGAATAAAAATGTTGTCCTTGGTTATAATATCTAATACTAATAATTAGCGCGTTGTGCTTGGTTGCACCTCTGCTCACTATAGCAGCCACAGCAGTCACTGTTACCAACTTCATTTTGATTTTGCTGCACTGTTGCTCCATATAACCTACTAAGTATTTTGCGTTGCCATGTTGCAAATCTGGAGTGCAGAAAAATTTTTCCCGCACTAGAGCGGAAAAGTGATTCTTTGCGTTCTGTAATCAGTGCAGCAATGGCCACTTTTCAACGTAACTGTAGGAAATAGTATATTTCGCACCTAGAGCAGAAAATGAGATTTTTCCAGCTCGAAATCGGTTTTTCAAATCGCTATTTATTTTTTGATAAACAGAACACAATTCTTCAAAATGATTGGGGAAGGACAAACAGGCACAGCCCAAAACTGTTTCTTCCCTGAATTTTGATTTAAACACTGTGAATAGTCCAGAAAGTAGGTTATGTTCCGTACACTCGAATTCAGGTCCAATTTTTAGTCCAAATATTTTTGAACAGAAAAGTTCTAATTCAGATTGTTTACAAACCAAATTGAATATCAAAATAACACTCACTAATCACGTAGAACTGTAAAATAATGATTAACTTTGAATATTATGATGTACTCTAATTTAGAATGATATACCATGTCATGTCAACAAGACAGATTATTTTGATCAAGTCTATCAAAATGTCTAGATATCTCTCGTGAGATGAGCTGATTGATAACACAGCTGATCTCCCACAGGCCCACGCATCTTCTGTTATCGACAGACGACGAAATCATCATCTGTTTCTCCAACGATGAATAATTATTATCCTTCTCATGTCCTTTAGCGAGTTTTCCCAAGTATGAGACCTAGTGCAATCGAATTTTCAAATCATCAACCTACTATGTTCAAAATTTTGTGGGAATCGTTGGAGTCGTTTTAAAGATCCGTTGGACATACATAATCTATGGTGCAATTGACAAAAGAGAACAATCAGTTACAAAAATGAAGAAATATAATCAGGTTAATTAAGAAATATAATAATTGTTATTGATTGTTTTTTATTGTATGTAAAGGATTATTTTTATATATCCCTCAAATAGCTTACAGCTAGAGGGATACTATCGCACTATTGTAATACTCAAATAAATGAATAAAATGAATAAATAACCAGATAACCATATACCGAATTGCTCGCTCAATATGATAGGATTTGTTGAAAGTAGGCCTACAATACTTCTCCTAGTCGGCATCTGCTGGGTGAGAGTGCGTACTGCTTCTAGCCAATGAGAGTGGATACTGCTTCTAGCCAATGAGAGTGTATACTGCTTCTAGCCAGTGAAGGAGGCTGTTTCCAAGCTGCTCAGTGAAGTTTGAGCGGAAAAATGTAGTAGACGTAGACCAGGCGTAATAAAGTTGAACTACCCTCTATAAAAAGTAATGAACCAGGAAGAAGAGGGAGGCGAATGGGACAGGGAAGATTGAGAGAGAGGAAAATGCTTTTTGAGGGAAGTGAATTGTTTCCGGAAAAGTGTGTGGTGGGAGAACATTTTCTTGGAGAAATAATATTAAGGAGAGAATGAAGAAAATATAGAATAATATATGAATGACTCGTATACGTTATCTTGCAAGGAGTGAGACAATTGAATAAAGACTGTAGTTTATGATAGACACATACCATACTGATAAAAGACTTGAGTATTTCAGAGGCGGAGTCGAAGATTTGGCGCCCCTGGGCTCGTGGCAATAATGGCAACAGCGAGCTTTATTCTTTATTGATTCTTACATTTGATACATCATAGAAATGATGGCGACAGAAAAAATAAGGTAACCTTGTGCTATTCCTCTCCCAAATATAGATAAGGTTGAACATAATCCGGAATAGATTAAGTCTTGTAGTTGTTCACTTCACAAAATTTTCCACAAAGTAGATTTACAAATTTAGATGCTTCAAAACCAAACATATCCTATACTATTGAATGAGCAATTTCTGTTCATATGTTTAGATGTCTACATGTTTTAATGTTTAGATGTTTGTATTTCACCGGATCTCGAAAACGACTCTTACGATTCTCACTAAATTCAGAACATAGTAGGTTTATAATATAAAAATTCTATTGCACTAGGTCTCATCCCTGCGAAAACTCGCCGAAGAACATTGAAAGGATTTTTTCATCCTTGGAAAAACAGCTGATAATTTCGTCGTCTGTTGATGATGGAAGTGAGTGAGCGAGTGCATGTGTGTGGAACTGAGACAAAATTATGACTCAGATGTACTTTTGTAATCATTCAATCAGGTAGCTACTTAGTGCCGGTTAAATATTAACTCTGATTAATTCCAGAAGAACCAATCTGATGAGCTATTTATTTGGAATGATTTGGATTAACATTTAACATGCTTTTGTGAGAGAAATGTTTGCATTGCTCTGGGAATTAATCTCAATCCACTGTGATTAGATAGAACCTCTCTGTATGAACTATAAGTATACTAGTAGTTCTGTGAACAGTAGACCTCACGCAGTATTCTCATCCTGATTGAAACTATACAACTTATGGAAATACAGCAATAGACTGGCTTCTCCACACATCTGTGTAATCACTTGTCAGCTGATTTATGATGAATAATTCTATAGTCCGATTTTCACTCTAATATTGGCGTATGAAGGAGGCTCCTTTTTCCTTTTATATTATCCTTGAAATGCAAAATTTCCAGAAACCTTGTATATACGTCGACGCGCAATCAAAAAAGGAACATACCTGCAAATTTCATGAAAATCTATTACCGCGTCTACTGTTCACAGAGCTACTAGTTAATTAAATTTTTGAGAAAACATAACAACAGGTCAATGTAACTTACTGAGCGCGAGGTCTACTGTTCACAGAACTACTAGTACTATTCTTTGAGTCGAAAAGTGATAAAATAATAATTGTGAGGATGAAACTTGTCTATACGAGTTGTGTTTGTGGAGAGATAGTACAGGTACTGGTCGACCGGTGTGGAGCTGCGGCAATAACAATAAACACGATTAAAAAGTGTGGAGACGTAAAAACGATTAAAAAGTGTGGGGAAGAGGTTACAGGTTTAAATAAGAAGAGAGTAACCAGACGGGCTGGCAGGCAGCATAATAACCAGAATAATAATAAAAGTCATAATAGTGAAGAAGTCAAATGGGCACTGAGATCGTTGGGAACAGACGATCAGCATATAACATAACCCAACTTTCACTCTTGGATGCTCAGCTCGGGATGGGAAAAAGAAGAAGAAGAAGAAGAAGAAGATGCCAGGAAAAGTGGTCTTCCTTGTCTGTGGTGATGACGTAACGTGGCGCCTGACCTCGAGGATGACCTCTTGGCCGATATTCCTCATTGGTCACTCTCTATCTTTCTATGCTCAGATTCACTTTCGATTGTCAGCACAGGGTGAGGGGAATCTTATGCACGCATGCGCATTTTATACTCTACCACTCTCACCATAGAGTGAGCCTTTAAAATAATTTCAATCACAGTGCACAAATATATATTTCAATATTAAGTTTGTTTTTTGGACCTGCAAAACTAGTAGTTCTGTGAACAGTAGACCTCACGCAGTATTCTCATCCACAAGTACCTGATGTCAACTATTTTAAATTTAAACAAAATCAGTTCACGTTTGAATTTGTATTCCATAATTTATTATATTTATGTTAATTTAAACAATGAATAGAATATATTTCTATTCTAGAATTTATATAATATTCATCCAGTTCCGTGATAATCTTTCCATCTAATGAAAAATTTTTTTTTCAATCAAAAATATTATAATTTCTTCAGCATTATTTAGTTCATTTGATTTTTTTCAATCACCTATCAAATTGATTTTTTCGAATGTGAGAATATTGATACTGATGGACACGCATAATAATACCATGACTGCAAAACAAATTATTGAAACCAAAGACCTGAAAGCTGCGATTAGACCGAATTTATTAACAAAATGTTAATAACTCAATACTTATAGATTATATTAGATTTAACATAACTTATCATACACATGATGAACATGTGTGTTTGTCAACTTGCGTTCAATCTAATAGAATCTATAAGGATTAAGTTATTAACACTTTGTAAATAACTTTGGTGTAAACCCAGCTTAAAGATGCATACCTCTTCTAGGTCTTTGATTGAAACTATAGACCTTATACAAATACAGTAATAGACTGGCTTCTACACACATCTGTGTAATCACTTGTCAGCTGATTTATGATGAATAATTCTATAGTCTGATTTTCACTCTAATATTGGCGTATGAAGGAGGCTCCTTTTTCCTTTTATATTATCCTTGAAATGCAAAATTTCCAGAAACCTTGTATATACGTCGACGCGCAATCAAAAAAGGAACATACCTGTCAAATTTCATGAAAATCTATTACCGCGTTTCGCCGTAAATGCGCAACATATAAACATATAAACATTTAAACATTTGAACATTAAGAGAAATGCCAAACCGTCGACTTGAATCTTAGACCTCACTTCGCTCGGTCAATTATAATTTATTCTTTCGTGCCCCGACATTAATACATATTTCACATTATCATCACTAGAATAAGAAATAGCTAATCTTCTTAGAAATGTGCACAGTTACATTGTCAACATTGGAGTAACGTTTCTAAGGGTCAAGCCACACGGGGCATTTTTTCAGTACTACGGGACACGAAGCTCTCCGATTTGGTTAGTTGATCGAGCGAAGTGAGGTCTAAGATTCAAGTCGACGGTTTGGCATTTCTCTTAATGTTTGAATGTTTGAATGTTTGAATGTTTGAATGTTTGAATGTTTGAATGTTTGAATGTTTGAATGTTTGAATGTTTGAATGTTTGAATGTTTGAATGTTTGAATGTTGAATGTTTGAATGTTTGAATGTTTGAATGTTTGAATGTTTGAATGTTTGAATGTTTGAATGTTTGAATGTTTGAATGTTTGAATGTTTGAATGTTTGAATGTTTGAATGTTTGAATGTTTGAATGTTTGAATGTTTGAATGTTTGAATGTTTGAATGTTTGAATGTTTGAATGTTTGAAGTTTGAATGTTTGAATGTTTGAATGTTTGAATGTTTGAATGTTTGAATGTTTGAATGTTTAAATGTTTGAATGTTTATATGTTATATGTTGCGCATTTACGGCGAAACGCGATAATAGATTTCCATGAAATTTAACAGGTATTTTCCTTTTTAAATTGCGCGTCGACGTATACACAAGGTTTTTTGAAATTTTGCATTTCAAGGATAATATAAAAGGAAAAAGGAGCCTCCTTCATACGCCAATATTAGAGTGAAAATCAGACTATAGAATTATTCATCATAATTCAGCTGACAAGTGATTACACAGATGTGTGGAGAAGCCAGTCTATTTCTGTATTTGTATAAGGTCTATAGTTTCAATCTGGTACTTGTGGATGAGAATACTGCATGAGGTCTACTGTTCACAGAACTACTAGTGTATCGAGAGAACCAACTTCAGCCTTCAGTGAGTGGAAAGTGAGAACTGGCCAACGCTTGTTCAAAAAAATAACATCTATTCACATCGTTCTTTCAATCGATCCAGTTTATGAAAATAATGTCCCTCTTTCCTTCATCACACCCTCTCACTCTACCAGTCATTCTCTTTACCTGCCTCTCTCTCCTTACATCTCTCAAAAGCAAAATACTCTCCCTCGTTTGTTTCCTTGATAATTTATCACAACAAAAGAAAGTCGGAAGTGAAATATTAGTTTACACGCGGAAATAAATATTACTTTGTGTTCCTCATTCTTCATAGTTAGCCACTCACTCTCTCTTTGTCAGTCACAAACACACACACACACACACACACACACACATACACTGTCTCTCTTCCTCTCTCTTTCACTCTCTCTCACACTCTCCTTCTCACTCTCTCTGTCTTTCTCTCTATCACCCTCCCTCTCACCGCTGTTCTAGAGGCACATTCATGCTGTCCTTGTTGTTGAGGGGTGGGGGGTGCGTTGGATAAACCCTCCTCAAGAAGCAGTTGTTAGTATAACAGTTATAACACGTCCATCCTTCTAAATTCACTCATTACTCAAAGACTTATGCGGCAAAACCAGCTGGGTCCAAACCCCCTTCACCATCCATGAATGTTTGTCTTCGTATTTAGAAAATCATAAAAATTATTTATTCTTTATTCATTCATACAATGAGTACATCATCGAAATGATACGGAGAGAAAAAAGAAGCTAACCTTGTGCTATTCCTCTCCCAAATTTAGATAAGGTTACACATAGTCTGAAATAAATAAACATTACCACATCACAAAAAACTATGATTTCTCAATTTGGATTGGTTGATGATAAAACGTTCAGAAAAGCATGAAACAAACTTAGAATTTGAAAAAATATGAAATTATCTATGATATAATTGAGGAAAGAACTGGCTTATACACGTACGGGAAGGGAAAATTATGTTTGACGCATCATCACGTCTCAACTACTGGACTGTTTAACTTGAAAATTTCTATACAGATTCTTTATTAACCGAGGATACTTATAGGCCTATATCCAATTCTTCAAGATTTCATTACTTCTACTATTCAGTTGATCAGTTTTAAAATATACCCTTGCGGAGCACTGGTTACCTGCTAGTTCTGGATAAGAACATTAGAGCTGTGCAAAGGCTAAAAATAAACTTTTCACTCGTGATATTTTTCAAAGTTTTACTTTCCTTGCCCTATTTCCATAGGTAAGGAGAGTATTGCTTTCCGAAAAAAATTAAGGTACCCCAATTTCTGAATTTCTATACGTTTCAAGGTCCCCTGAGTCCAAAAAACTGGTTTTTGGGTATTGGTCTGTATGTATGTATGTGTGTGTGTGTGTGGTGTGTGTGTGTGTGTGTGGTGTGTGTGTGTGTGTGTGTGTGTGTGTGTGTGTGTGTGTGTGTGTGTGTGTGTGTGTGTGTGTGTGTGTATGAGTGTATGTGCGTCTGTGTACACGATATCTCATCTCCCAATAAACAAAATGACTTGAAATTTGGAACTTAAGGTCCTTTCACTATAAGGATCCGACACGAACAATTTCGATCAAATGCAATTCAAGATGGCGGCTAAAATGGCGGAAATGTTGTCAAAAACAGGGTTTTTCGTGATTTTCTCGGAAACGGCTCCAATGATTTTGATCAAATTCATACCTAAAAAGGTCATCGATAAGCTCTATCAACTGCCACAAGTCCCATATCTGTTAAAACTTCAGAAGCTCCACCCCATCGATGCAGATAGATTCCCAATTATCAGGCTTCAGATACAATTGAAACAAAAAAAAATCAAGTTGAGTAGATTGAGCATGAAAATCTCTACAATTAATGTTCAGTAACATTTTCACCTAAAATTGAAAATAAGCTTTAAATTCGAGAAAATGTGATTATTCAATTACAAATTATTGTTGATTCTATTAAATCATTCACTATGAAGAGATAGCAGACCTCATGATTGTGTGTCTCCAGCGTTATTGCCCTGTCACCAGCTGGCTCAAATCTTTGAATAGTAGACTTGAGATGCGCGGAACACTAGCGTCAGGTGATCAATTTTCATAACGGCAAGGAAAGTTGTGTGAGTGCACCACACCAAATTTTTTTGATTTGTATATCATCAATGAAAATGAAAAAGTTCTCTCAGGAAAACATTTTTCTCTGTTCATTACTTTTTGAGATATGAGCGCCTAAAGTTTAAACTTTTAGGACAGAACATTTCAAATTCTGTAAGAGATAAATCCATGAGATTTAGAGGATGGATTCTTCATGGTATTGTTGATCTAGTAAAACGAGTATTTCTGGAAAATATCAATTTTTGCAAAAGTTACTCAATTTACCAATAATAACTAAACTAAAAGTTATTTTTGCTCATTTTCAGTAAATTGAATTACTATCTTGAAATTCGATATTTTCAGAAAATATTCATTTTACTAGATCAACAATACCATGAAGAACATATACTATAAATCTCATGGATTTATCTCTTTCCGAGCTTGAAATGTTCTGTCCCAAAAACTTAAACTTTAGGCGCTCATATCTCGAAAAGTAATGATCAGAAAAAAAAATTTCTCCTGAGAAAACTTTTCCATTTTCATAGCTTGATTATATACGAATCAAAAAACTTGGAAAATATTACGAGAAAGCTTATTTCTAGCCTTTGCACAGCCTTAAAAACGAAAACGTTGACCTAACAGTGCCAGGATGGACTGAAATACTGGATGAAATGAAAGTCGCTCGTCTGTAGTTCAGAGAGATTCCTCGAGCTATCAGCAAAATCATCGTTTCCATTCAAAATCGTTTATACTCATTAGAAATAATTTATATTCAAGCAAAATCATTTTGTACTCACGATTCAAAGTGAATCTCACGCAATGCCTCAAAAGTTTCAGATTATGTTTCTCTGTTAATTTAACATATTATTATATTGATGACAAAGCACAACAATTTGTGCGAATTTCAAACAAATGATTATTCTCAACCTAATTTCTCTTTTTCTCTTTTAATAATCTAGCAAAGCACACATATGTGTACCAATTCGCGTCAAACAAATCATTCATTATTCTGAGCTTCTGTACCTGAATATTCCCTGCAATCCATTCACTGGATAAAACTTCATGAGAGAAAACTTTATACTGAAATTGTTTCATCTATGACTAGATCTGAATGGTGTTGATGAAATGCAGCTCTTATTCTTCGAAATGATTTGTTCAAGCATTTGATAAGGCTAATTAAATTCATTACATTTTGATTCGCAGAATGTACTTTTGTCATGTACCAATATCATGCCACAACGTTCCTCTTTGTAGTATTAATAATTGCTGAGCGAGAGGCTCGAGGATAACTAATTGGTTTCTGATTAGTTATAACTTGTATCATTCATTCGTTCCATTCGTTCATTCTCACTTTATAGGCAAGGAAGTATTGCTCCCCGAAAAAAATTAAGGTATCCCCAATTTCTAAATTACTATACGTTTCAAGGTCCCCTGAGTCCAAAAAAGTGGTTTTTGGGTATTGGTCTGTATGTGTGTTTGTATATGAGTGTATGTGTGTCTGTGTACACGATATCTCATTCATTCGTTCCATTCGTTCATTCTTACTTTATAGGGCAAGGAAAGTATTGCTCCCCGAAAAAAATTAGGTACCCCAATTTCTAAATTACTATACGTTTCAAGGTCCCCTGAGTCCAAAAAAGTGGTTTTTGGGTATTGGTCTGTATGTGTGTTTGTATATGAGTGTATGTGTGTCTGTGTACACGATATCTCATCTTCCAATGAACAGAATGACTTGAAATTTGGAACTTAAGGTCATTGCACTATGACCTTAGGATCCGACACGAACAATTCCGATCAAATGCAATTTAAGATGGCGGCTAAAATGGCGAAAATGTTGCCAAAAACAGGGTTTTTCACGATTCTCTCAGAAACGGCTCCAACGATTTTGGTTAAAGTTATACTTGAAATGGTCATCGATAAGCTCTATCAACTGCCACAAGTCCCATATATGTTAAAATTTCAGGAGCTCTGCCCCATCTATGCAAAGTTTGATTTTGGATTCTCAATTATCAGGCTTCAGATTCAATTTAAACAAGAAAAGATTGAGTGGAAAAGATCCAGCATGAGAATCTCTACAACTAATGTCAGTGACATTTTCACCTCAAATTAAAAATAAGCTCGGAATTCGAGGAAATGTGATTATCCAATTGCAAACTGTTGATTCTATGTAATCATTCACTAAGAAGAGATAGCAGACCTCGTGTGTATCCAGCGTTATTGTCCTGTCACCAGCCGACTGATCTTCGAATAATAGACTTGAGATGCGAGTGACCACTAGCGTCAGGTGATCAATTTTCATAAAGGCAAGGGAAGTTGTGTGAGTGCGCCACACCAGATTTTTATTATCGTAAATTTGCATTTCAACTTATAGGATTCAAAAACGATTCTATTGCTGCATTTGAGACTTTCACTCGTATATTCGAATGCTGTTCATCTGCGATACCCTAAGTAATAATTTAATGTTTCTATAGTGAGGTCCACGTTATGATGGCAGTGTTTGATCAGCAATAGTTGTATTACTATCCTTGTCTATCATTCAACAAAGCGGATAGCGCTATCTCTTCCTCGTTTTGCTCTGTTCCCAGATCACTTTCGAACAATGTAGAGATAAATATAATTAATTTATAAAATATTCATTCTTGATTATGGAAATTATTGAAAAATAAATTTTTTGCTTTATAAAATATAATTGATTATTTCAAACGAGAATAGACAGTTGATATGACATCAATAAACCTGTATCAGCTACCCTCTTTAGAAGGCATTGACACGACAGAGGATCGGCAACGTTTTTCTGCTATCTCTCTCCACTGCCATTATAATGTGGACCTCACCAAAGCAACCAAATACCAGGAAAACTAATTGCTTCTTATTGTTTCATAGTTTTTCTTCTTCGTCTCCTTCATACTGTCCTTTACGCTCCTTCTTTATATTCTTCTTTCCTTCCCTATTTTCTTTTCTACCCCCTCCCATTCTCTCCTATATTTTGCATCATTCACATTTATATGCGCATAATAAAAAGTGTTGCAAAATGACAAACAACCCCTCTGAGGGATCATAACGCCCCACATAATACAGCGGGTTGGGGGAAGGCCGTAGCTTGATAAGACCATCCCTCAAAATATGACATTATCCCGCCTTTTAACCCACCAATTGATTTATCTAATAAGGGTAAGTAAAGCAGCTGGTGAAGGGTTAAGAGGGGTTGCGATCTCTCAGGCTTAACGGCACGGAAATAGTCGCTTCTCAAGGGTTGTTGAATATTTCCCCAAAAGTGTAATTTATGAGGCTGATGTTTTCCTAGTTTGTATTGAGGTTGATGACGTCACATGGAAAAATCAGATTACATTCCTTCTTTTTATTTTTCTT